>NC_072771.1:21474166-21723968 GCF_022539595.1 Amphiprion ocellaris | reverse complement strand
TGTCGACATAGTATACTATGGCGTTTTTTTTTTTTTGCGCCAAAATTCATGATGATTATTTGTTCAAAGAAAACCTTTCTGGAGTGTTTTTCATGGCCTCCTCTACATTATTTCAGTATATGATACGTTTTTACAACATGTTGAGAAACCGCATTTTTTTTCTTGACATAGTATACTATGGCGTTTTTTGCGCCAAAATTCATGATGATTTTTTTTTCAAAGAAAACATTTCTGGAGTCGTCGTATTGATTATCTTTTACTGTGTTCCTGGTTGGAATGCCCATCAATGTCAACATGAAGTTCACTTTTAGTTCTGTTTATTTGTATTTCACTAACACCCATTTGCATTTTATCCCATGTTGTGTTGTTGTAAACTTCCTCTTTCAAATAAATACTCGTCTAACCCTCTGGAAAGCAGCGTTTGGACTGTTTTGGTGTTGCTCCTCACCTACTTCAGACAGCCGGGACAAAACAACGTTTTATGGACCAAAGGCTATACTATGATGTTTTAAGAGCGACATGCTATACTATGACGTTTTTAGAGCGACATGCTATCCTATGACGTTTTTAGAGCGACATGCCATATTCTGACGTTTTTTCGGTGACATGCTAAACTATGACGTTTTTTGGACCAAAGGCTATACTATAACATTTTTAGAGCGACATGCTATACTATGACCTTTTTAGAGCGACATGCTACACTATGACGTTTTTTGGATGACATGCTATACAATGACGTTTGTTGAGCGACATGCTATACTATGACATTTTTAGCGCGACATGCTACACTATGACGTTTTTTGGACCAAAGGCCATACTATGACATTTTTAGAGGGACATGCTATACTATGACGTTTTTGGACCAAAGGCTATACTGTGACATTTTTAGAGCGACATGCTATACTATGACGTTTTTAGAGCGACATACTATACTATGACGTTTTTAGAGCGACATGCTACACTATGACGTTTTTTGGATGACATGCTATACTATGACGTTTGTTGAGCGACATGCTATACTATGACATTTTTAGCGCGACATGCTACACTATGACGTTTTTTGGACCAAAGGCCATACTATGACATTTTTAGAGCGACATGCTATACTATGACGTTTTTGGACCAAAGGCTATACTGTGACATTTTTGGAGCGACATGCTATACTATGACGTTTTTAGAGCGACATGCTATACTATGACATTTTTAGCACGACATGCTACACTATGACGTTTTTTGGATCAAAGGCCATACTATGACGTTTTTAGAGCCACATGCGATACTATGACGTTTGTTGAGTGACACTATACTATAGGCTTTTTAAATTGACATATTACTATGACGTTTTTTTTTGTTTTAGCTTTTTTTGTTTTTTAGCAACGTATAAGAATTTGAACAGTTTTCAAAATTACTATACTTTTACTTGTGTAATGAAATATTATTCTATGGCATTTTTTAGACAACATATTATACTCTGATGTTTTCTTGAATAACACTATTTTCACAATATACTGCACCATGACATTTTTTGAACCACATATCATACATGACAATTTTAGGCAACATCCTATCATTTTGAACTTTTTGAATCACATAATAATCAGTTGGGGTTTTTTGCCAACATGCTATACTATGAACTACAGGCCATACCATGTTATTCTTGAAAAGTATACTATACTTTGACATTTTCTGAACTACATCCTATACTATGGCGTTATACACAGAGTGCTTTGGTTACATGTTGATTTATAATCTAGATTTTTTTCTGTTTTGTTTTCTGACGGGATTACCACAGACCTGACCGTGAACACCGTTGACACCCACCTGAGGGAGACGCTGCCTAAGATCTCAAGGCTGCTTGGTCGTGGTCTTTCTGGTCCTGCTCCAGAACGCCTTCATCAACTACATCTTCTTTTGAAGAGGCCCTCAGATGCTGCAATCTCTGACCTTAAGGAGGAACTGCTACTTTCACTCTGTAATGAGACGGCGGTTATTTAAAAGACCCAGCTCCTGGCAGGCTTTGAGTGAAAGTTTAACACCCATCAAAACGGAACTACACACAGTTAAATCTGAGCTGTCGGTCAGTATTTCAAACATCAAGTCTGACCCGGCTGCCCTAAAGCATGCTGTGGGTGAAACGTAAAAATAAAAAAAATAAATAAATGTGAAAAATGTGAGCAGCAGCACACTGTGAGCAGTGGAACAGATGTGATCAGAAAGAAGTCATTTTCTTTTTTATTTTCTTTCTGGTTGACTTGATGATGTCAGATGCAGATGTTGGAGCTGATTCTGATCTTTCAGGATAAAAAGCTGCTTTTCCTTCACAGACTTTTCAGGAAATTCTTCTCTCAGGTTTTCTCTGCTATTTATATTTTTATTATCTGTGATTATTTCATTATTTCTTTATTGTAAAAATAAAGTTTGAGGCATAAAGACTCATTTAGTTATTTTAATCCTGAAATCTTTGATGTAGCAGAACTAAACTTCCATTTTCCTTCTTGTACTTCTGATACTAGAACTAAACGTATCTTCAACACGTATCATCTGCTTTTAATGAATCAGCAGCAACATCACAACAACAAATGAGACAATTTTCAACAAATTAATGAAACTGATGTCATTAAAACTATCAGAGTCTGTTTTAGTGTCAAATTAAAGCTGATTACTGACAACTAGAACATTAACGTTACTGTTTTAATCACATTTAAGTTTCCTGAACGTTACATTAATGTCAACCAGCCACAGTTTTATGAACTTAATGAACCACATCACAGTAACACAACACACTTCAGCTGTTTACATGAAACGCAACACATTAGCTTGATGCTACGTTAGCTTTAATCAGGCTACGACTGAGCAGCTAGGTCGGTTAGCATCGCTATCATTAAAGCTAATATTTACTATGCTAACGTTCTTCTCTGGTCAACACACACTGAAACAAACTCCACCAACATCTGGAGTGCATGGCACACATTATATCTGACACTAAAGTTGCATATAAAGTGCATTAAAAGCGGCACCGATACGAAAATAAACATTTACTTACCGAACTATTAGAGTCCTTTCAGTGTCTGCTGATAGAAAACTGGGTAAAACAAGCCAACGGGCAGGAAAACTGTCTGTGGAAAATGTTCTGCTGCTCCACCGATAAATAAACCAACAGTTATTATATCAGAATTAATCCAAACGAGGAGAGCAGAGTCTCTGCTGCCTCCTCCATAGGACCTGTCAATCATTCCAGACCGGCCTGTCAATTAAGTAGTCCCGCCCCCTGGATTCGCAAAACTTTAACGCTCTATAAAAAAATCAATATTGATTTATTTTAAGATCGGCCACCTGATCTCTCATTTTGACCATGAAAACTCACGAAAAAAAATTTATGTACAGTCTATGCACCGTACTCTGTTTGGCTCCACACTTGCTGATGACCACTTCCGGTCTCAGAAAATGAAAAAACGGATCTTTTTTCGTTTCTGTCTCTTACTGATTTTACTTTCTTGTTATTCTAAATATAAAACGAAAATCAAAGCCTTTTTTCTAAAAATCGTATATCCCTTTTTGATCACGAAAAGGAAAAACGCCTTGTATTTCAATTTAAATTTTTGTATTTTAAAATGAAAATCAAATAACCACTCGTTTTTTTGTTTTTCCAATACCCGTTTCAGAACGGAAAATCCAACTACCAGATCCGTACACGGACCTAGAAGAATAGCAGGTGTGTTCATGTGAGCACACGTTTTTTTTTCTTAAGTTTTTACTTACACGTTTCTCTGCATTTGTGCGTAATTGAAATGTGGATGAAGTGAAATTACAAGTACACGTGCGTGTTTTTATGTGGAGCTTTAAGAAGCCCTTCATCCCAGTCTGAGCTCCCTCTTTGGTGCAGCACCTGAGCTCAGACTTCACTCTTCTTTTACCCAGTTAAAGCCTTTTCCTAAATTTAATGCCCGTGGCCCCAGAGTGTTTGTTTCAGTCTGCGAGTCCAGAGAGGCGATTGAAGAGGAGTCTCCTCCATTGGATTAAACGGTTTCTCTGCAAGTCAATGAATATGTAATGATGTCTAACGAAACCGGCCACTGAGTCCTGTGCTCTCTGGTATACAGAGCCCATATTAAAGACCTCTTCTGCTGAGGAAAAACACAGTATAGAGTCGGGCAGAGAGAGAAAAAAGGAGGGGACAGAATAGAGGAAAGGGGAGAAGGGATACAATCTTGAATGCACCTTCAAGCTTAAGCCAGACATTCTCCCAGTCAATAGATAAAAAAGTATTTGCTCACGGACTGAGAGAGAAAGAGAGAGGGAAGGAGAAAGAAAGAAAGAAACACACACGGAGAGAGAGGGGGGTTCTATTTTTGAGGCTAGGGTGGGGGCTGAATTTACATTTTTTAAACTGCTTTGGAAATATTGTTTCTGATAAGCAGTCATGCCAATAATGTAATTGAAATGAATTGATAAAAGAAGAGGCGAAGAGGGAGAGAAAGAGAGTCCCTCCACTATGATTGTTAAAGATATTTCTCCCTTAGCATACCCGATAAAACACTGATTGTTGCAGTTAGTTGACCCGTAAAATTTAGGGGTTAGTTTTCTCCTCTGAGCTGAGCATATAATTATGCAAATAGTGATCTGACAGTGATCCGCTGGAGAGTGCTGAAGGAGACTGAGTGTGTGTGTGTGTGTGTGTGTGTGTGTGTGTGTGAGGGGGCTGTCAGAAGGGTGACATTCCAACTTTGCCTAATGCCTGGTTCCTTTGGAAGAGAGTTCATCTTCTGCAGGGATGGCGTGCATATCAGAGTGGGCAGGAGAAAGCAAGCGTGACAACAACTCTCTTTAAGTAAAAATTGAAATATCAGGCTGTGTGGCAGCACAGGGGATCCCCGACTTTTTTTTTTTTAATGTCATGGTCCCCACCCTTACTCCTCCTCCCCAAAGCTGATATTACAGCACAGACCCCCCATTTGGCAGGATTTCATCCTAAAGCTCCGCAGCTGTTATTTTCCGTTGTAGATATGATTCAGTGTGGAGCTGTCTGTTACTGTCTGTACCATGAACTGACGACAATAGCTGGGAGAGTGAAAACTATAATCAAATCAGACATACCTATTATACATTCACATGGTGGGCTAACTTCCATCGAATCAGACTTTCTCGTTTGTTTTTTTTCTAGGGAGGGGGTCCCTCCTTGGAAGGTCCTGAGACATAAAGAGATCATCTTTGTCACAAGGCTTGACTTGATGCAGCGGCAGATGCCCACACATTGAGAACACTTCAAAAGCAGTGACGATTCTCTCAACTTGTTTTCCACTTCTTCTCACATTGCCATATAATCTCTGAAGTGCACTTAACAGATTGTGAAGAAGTCTTAAGGCATACATTAATTCCTGGACGAAAATATAATGCAATCCTCAGCGTAGTCTATTAGTCGCCTGCCTTTGATGATAACTGACTGCAGGTCATAATTTATGATAGGCTACCTCTTACATTACTAGCTTTGGACAGAAGGCAGGTTATTTAATTAAACTCTGGAAATTCTAACTAATACGAGGGGGAAAAATGAGTTTTTTCTTCTTCTCCTGTATCACCGAAGCTGTGAAGTTGCGTATATATCCCAAGGAAGTTCTAAACACGTTTAAAGACAGAAAGTCGAGCCTAATTCACTTGTGTGTCTGTGTGATTGTGTGTGTGATTGAATGCCTCTCTTTAATCTGCGGCCTGACACTGTGTGAGGGGAACTCGCCTGGTTCCACTTGTTGTTCGGGGGTTAATGGAAAAGATTTCTAAAGATTTATTGAGGGGGCGTTTAATGACCTGATCGGTTTCACCGTGTGAAAACAAATGATGCCGTAAAACCTCGCTGGGTTGGCGGGAGCTCAGTTTACCTAAATTAATGACCAAAAAGAGGGGTATTACAGTTTATAGTTTGTTTTCCTTCTGACACGCTTCTTGCTGCCGATATAATCAATTTAAACATATGGTTCTGTCTCAGAATAACCTGACCTATAGCTGAGGAGGTTTAAAAATCCAAACCCAGGAAACTTTTATCTGCTGTTCAACTTTAAAAAGCAACACTGAACTATAGTGTAATTAGTTATTTTAACAGTTTAGAAACCTGAAAAAGATCCTTAACAGGTGGCCGATGCTACTTTTGCATTTCTAAATACATCTATAATGTGCGCCGGCAATCTGTAAAAAAACAAACAAACAAAAAAAACAACTTCAGATGTTTGGCAAGAAAAACTTACAGAAATAAAGAGCATCACGAAAAAAATGAAACAGAAAAATATCATAATCAAGATGCAAGATTCGTTTTGTTTGCTTTTTTCTTTAATGAGTTGATTACAAAAATGAAATCATGTTAAAGTAATTACTGTGTCGCAGAAGCGATAAAAATAATTTTTAAAGACAGTCGTTTAAAACCCGAGATGGATCAAAAGAGGAGGAGGAAAACATTTGATAATATAAGCAAAGTATGTGACCTGGCAGGATACTTTCAATAAACCAAAAGCCTGTACTGTGATGAAACAACATAGGCATGTTTCTTAAACGATTAGAACAAATAAACCATCTGCAAAAAATAGCGTCTTCCAGAGCAATTGGCAAAAACAGTCCACTTTTATTTGCAGACTGTGCTTTGGATTTAGGCTGCTCTTACATCGTTAGTTCTGTTCACATATGGCTTGCTGGATATTATTAAAAACAGTGAGCAGAGTCTTGTTTATTCCTAAGGCAACAATATACAAATTGCAGAGTGAAAAATGAACTGATTGTAGCTGAAAAGCAGAAAGATGAGCAATGGTATCTGGAAATGAAACTCATCAAATCAAATAATAAGCCAACTTCTTTGCTGAAACCTGGAGAGATCTGAATCAAATTAAAAGGAAATTAGGCCTGCAACCATCAGCCACACTTGTCTGATTACAGCAGAAAGATAATCCACAAAAGCCTTAAACCATACACAGTGGGCAGACGAGGCAGGATTTCACAGTGTACAAGTTTAACAATGGTAACTGTTGGAAGTAAAGGAAAAGAAAGGAGAGAGAAGTATATATGTGAGAATGTGTCTAAGGTATCATAAGACTTAGTATCCAGTTTGAGTTTTTACTAATGTCATGACACATTAGAAATGTATTCCATTAAGCCTCGAGTGGTTTATAAAACACATCAGCTTTATGGAAAAAAAAATTACCATGTTTGTGTCACATAGTCAGATTATGTGCAGCTGAGCATTGAGCTAACTTTGTCACTTCTAAGTACACAAGAAGAGTACTTTGGCTGAAAGAAAAAAAATGGATATGTTACATTTCTCCAACATCTAAGGAAATATCATTCCGGCTTAGAATAATATTGAAATCTTGGATTTCCTGACATGTGTAAGGCGATATATTGAGGTTTTATGAGTGTTGTGAGCTGACTTCTGGCTCCTGTTAAAATGAGATATCCCTCAAACCCATTTTGATGCTTGACTTTAAGTGATTTTAAATATGCTCAGTGTCCTGAATTTTCCATATTCAGAACAGGTTGTGTTTGGTTTATTTGTTTCATCGCATTCAATCATCCAGAGACATCAATTTCAAGGATATCACACTGGAAAAAAAGATATATATTTATAATAAACAGAGAAATGAACTCTCCACACTTTTTGCAAATCAAACCCATAGATGTACTAAAGTAAACACTCACTTACTTGCTCTGAGAGACATTGGTTTAATATTAAAAATAACATAGTCTGAATGTGTGTATGAGACACTGCCTTCAAATTTAGCTCAAAGTTGAAAAACAAACAAATCTCTCTTTTAATAAGAACTGCAATTCCAGAAATACATGGCGCAGGTTAGAGCCATGTCCCTCACAGAGCTAAATGAGTAAAAGTTAAACTTAAAAGCTGACTGTGTGTGTGGAAGAGTCACACAATAAAGACAGGTCCTAAAAACAACATGCTTTGTTAAAACAAACAGTCATGAGTGAAGAGAGTTCAGTCTTATTAAAACCTGTGGTGGGTATGGGATGCAGGAAAAAGGAGGCATTAGTCAGATTTAAATGATACCGAGTCTTACCAGAACATGCTGTTCCACATGAGCTAATTTCAGGGTAAGCAGTCCAGGCGTTAGGACCGGGGGGGGAAGAGGGAGAGGAGGGAGAGGCTGAGCAGTGGAGACTGGAGGGCAGGCGGGGCATTAGCTCAGTTCAGGCTGATGTCAGGACAATTAGAGGTGCACCACAGCGCATTGTGCACAGCGCCTGTCAGCCTTAATCTCTGCTGCTGTGGCCTGTACCCGCAGCCAGGCCACAGCCCACGGGAAGCGCTAACACTCAGGCCCATATTGCTTTGACAGTTGCACTCAACTAGAAGTAATGCAAAACGTTATTGTGATGTATACACGGTGACCCTGTACTCTTGTCTCTTACAACAAGAAGGCTATGTGTGCGCAAAACCAGGGAGGGCTGGAAGGGAGAAATGACACTCAGGGAAAAGAGTGGGAAAGGAGAGGTGGTGGGAGGTTACAGAGAAACAGGGCGAGAAAAGGGGAAAAAAATAGCAGACAGGACCCTTTTTGCACCCCACCGCTGATCCCTCGCCACCCCCACCCCACATCTCCGCCAGTTCCAAGTCACTGTTGATGGTTTGCCTACAAATCTTGGTGTTTGTTCTTGAGGGAGCTGCTGCGAGTGGTGACAGTGTTGCAGGTCTCCTCCGCCTCCTCGTCTTCTTTCGCCTCCAGGACCTCACTGAAAAACCTGAAGATGGAGGTGAAACTCATCCAGGAGGTCAGCTCATGTCTCTCTGTGCCTACATGTACAAGAGACACACAAAGATATTTTCTTACTGTAATGCTGGAGAGAAAGAAAGTGCATGATGAATATTCTCGTATTATTAAAAAGATTACTCTGCATCATGTATAAATAAGTAACATTAGAAATGACATTCAGTGTCATAAGACTGACTACTCCCACAATGCACTGCATCTCCGTATGCAAACCTAAAGGCTTTATGCGTGAGAGCCATGGCAGCCTATGACCCGCTAGCCCAATGGGACAGCCTTAATATGTTATCCAAGCGGATACCTGATAGTCAACACCGCTGCACGTCCAAGGAGATGGAAAGAGGTCCTTCCAACAAAACCAGAGATATGCACAATGGGTGCACTAAGTGAAACCAGTGGAGCGGTAGTCATTCATTCTAAAGGACTGATTGAGGAAAGGAAAGACACGAGCTAGAGAGAGGTAACCAGCGAACATATCAGGTGGTCTGGTGGCGGCGGGGGGAGGCAGCAGTGCTGGGTTTCCCTCTGACCTCCTCCAGGTTAGCAAGTTCCCAAGTTGGGGTCACACTGAAATTTGAAATCTGGTACATGCGCCTCAGGTTCCTGAGGGTTAGGGTATCACAGGCCAGCTTTTTAGTTGGATAGCCTGTAAACTCGATGGCAGATAGTTCTACTACAGAACTCCTTGGCTCTGCATTGAAACATCGATGATGAGGATGGATCATGGCTGCAGCTGGTGCCCCGCTCATCTCTACTCCTGCTCACTAACTGTCCAGGAGTAACAGATAATGGCTTGTTTCTGCCGCCGCTGGCCAGCAGCTCAGCTGCTTAGCAACATAACTGTAACTGGACCTGAAAAGCCATATAGAGGTGCCCTCTTGTTTCCCAGAGGGGGAATGGGTTTGCTGTGAAATGATATTAAGAGTTTTATCCTTTATAGATAGATCTAAGATGTCTTTGCACGGAGGGATGGATGAAGTGAAGCGTGGCTGTAATGGGGTTTCTTTTTTTAATCTTTATTCGCACACTTCAGATTTTTTTGTTGCAACCTGCATTTGTTTGTGACAATGGGTCCCTATGATTTATTTGAAAAAAGAAGTGTCTCAAATCAGGTAGAGCTGCTTGAAAAAAGCTGGTCCCAGCAGAGAAATTTTGAAAGCCACAACCCTTCTATGAGTCAGATCAGTAGTACACATAGAAAGACATCTTTACCTCAGCTGCTTTCTCCTTCCATCCTGCATTCCTCCCCTCTCCTCTGTGTACACTGTATCAGCTATAAAAAGCTAGACTAGAAGGCCGCAGGGATACAATTAGGAAGCACGTTAAAGGCTCTCTCACCATAGACAGGCCTCTGATGACCACTGCACTGACCCCATGTTTATTAGATTGACCCCTGCCTGGACGCATTAATGGAGATGGTGTGGCTGCATGTGTGTTGGGTTTATGTGTATGACTGTGAGACTGGGGGCAAATGCAGAGTCTTGGGCTAAGAATGGATTTAAGTTCAGTTGTGGTGGTGTGTGTGCATGTGTGTAATTTGTGTGTATGAGGATGTAAGGGGGTTCTCGATCACTCTGTGATAAGGGACTGCACTGTGCACTATATAGCAAGCAGACGGCAGTCAGTGCCTTGGGTCAAATTTACTGGCCTGGCAATCATGGTAGTCAATAACCCAGCTCTCTCAGTGACTCTGCTACCTGTGTAGGGCTCATCATAACACCCATCCCTAGAAACAAAGACACAGCCCTCTCACACCTCTAATCTATCATTTATATCCAATTTGAGGCGCTGTGATCTTTTTCCACCTCCTCCATTTTCCCCGTCTCATTGGTCCCTCCCTCACTAGTGTTTTACTTCTGTTTTGTCCTTTTTTTTTTCTCCTGCAGAAGCGATCAATGCCGCAGCACTCTCTCGTTCACCCTGAACTGGCGATGAACTCCTCCGGAATGCCGCCAGCTTCTCCACCCTATCCCATCGCAGTTCAGGGTCACCAGGGGAGTGTCTCTGTGCCAATATGCAGATGAGCCTGTGCCCCTCCAATGACTCTGGCATTAAGCTCCACCCCTCTATATGGTGAAGCCTCAGAAACGAAGTCCACTGCCTCAGACAACACTCACATGCAGAGACACGAAGCCGCTCTCATACAGACGTAAACACTCCTTTAACAACTTATGCCCACTCTTCCTTTAATAGCCACAGTATGTTGAACCTAATGGATGTTGTCAAAGCTGAGATGTGACCATTGATTTAAACGAGCAACCCCAATGATCAGACAGAGAGAGATAGAGAGAGAGAGAGACGGGAGAGAAGAAGAGACAGAATTACATCAACTATGCCACAAATCAAAGTAATATCTTTAAAAGATGTGGGAATCGGTGAGGTGTCATCTGGCTGTATCTCGTGTGTAAAGTGAACCCATAAACAGCCAATACTACTTTATCCTCAATTTTAACCCATTACTGGAAAAGGTTTTTTTAGCTGTTAAGCAGATTCTTATATGGGAATTGATTTCATATATTAACAAAAGATATAATGGACCAAGAGCTTTTCCATTTTCATGATTTTAATTATAACTTGTATCTTGTATTTAATTGATGAACTTGAACAATAAAGTATCCTGTGTATTCATGTGTTCTTTATTGAATTAACAATAAAAACAATTAAGTTGCATGTGCTAATTTTAACGGGTTTATTGTAATTGCATTAATCTAATAAAGTTTATTCTAAAGACATTATTGTCCTCATTTCTTGTAAATACGATAATTACATTACTGCTGAGCTTCCATAACATTGGGAATTGTCATGGGGGATACAGAGAAAATTCTCTTTGCTTTCACTGTGTGTTTGTAATTAGCACTGGGGAATTGCTAACTTAACAGAGATTTTTCTTGCAAGGAATAGTTGTAATAAAATGACAGCTGACCTACAGGTAAGACAACACGCATGCACACAGCACTGTGATGATGTTTCCCTGCAAGGCAGGAAAGAGTCGGCACAGAAACGTGGTCTGTGGTGAGAGCTCCCTCATGTGCTCTTTGCTCAGGTCATGGCACAGTTTCAATGCGGCGCCTGACCTGTGCCCTGTGTTTGACCATTTTGTGTGTGTTGTCTGAGCCTGGTGAGGCTGCCTCATTATGTGACAGGCAGAGAAGAGTATTTGATCTGGGATATTTAGCCTCCTCCTCTCTGTCACAGCCACTGGAGCCCTCTCAAGGTAATTGACTGACTGTTTGATCTCCCTCTGACTCTACACTGTTACAAGATGCTGACACACACACACACGCACACACACACACACGCACACGCACACACACACACACACACACACACACACACACACACACACACACACACACACACACACACACACACACACACACACACACACACACACGCTCATCACTTGCAAGTGTCTACTCATGGATGGAACACACTCGCACATGTATTTTCACATTCACTTGCCCCAAGCACACATACATAGTTGTTAACATTTGCGTGCAGTGAGGTGAGGGAACAGAGGAGGAGAGTTTTGAGCGGGAAACAAGGAAACTCCTCCATAGCTATGGGCCATGCTTTCTTCCCTCTGCACCAAACGCTGCATGCTGTTACAAATGGTAATCGGCTCTGATTGTCACAAATTTCAAAACAAACGCTAGGTGACTGAAAAGCCAAAGTGACGCCCCGAGTGATACTCTGACAAGAAGCGCGAATCAAAGCATGCCGACTATAATTAGGTTCCATCTGGGCTACATTATTTAAAGCCGCACCAGTTAATTGCTTGTGTACAAATGGCCTATTTTATTTGAATCAAACTCTTTTTTTGTGATTCATAATTACATTGATGTGAAGGGGGCCATATCTCTTTACTTCATTTGTAATATAAATACATATTAAAATTATTAAGAGCACTTTGAAGGGGAATGCAAAGTGATGATACTTTTCTTTGTGTGAATTGAATTTCTTTAAACAATTATGAGTGCTTAATCAAATATAGTGACATTTGGGTTAAACATTTAATGAGCTTCAATTAAAAAAGGAGATGAACAATGATATAATCATGAAGCAAAAATTACAAAAACAGAATACCTAACAGGACTAATATACATGATATTATTGCACACGGGAGCAAACATTTTCTCATTTCCTCTTGTCAGAGTTTTCATCAAAAAACCACAAACAATGCATTATCTTATCAATTTCCTATCGTCGGTAACCTAAGCTTTTGTTTTATCTCGATGTGAGGCAGAATAGTGCTTTGTGGTGCGGGCCTTGGGTGGTTGTAACCTTAGCTAGGCTGCTGTTTGTGGAAACTATCTGTTGCATGAATCAGCGGTGGAGAATCGCTATCTGTATCCTGGTTGTCAGACGATCGGATTTCCGCCCCTGACGCTCTCTGATATTAGAAGATCTTCTGTGGCGTGTGCGAGTATGTGCACAGTGTGTGTGCATATACTGTGTGTTTGCGTGTATTAATTCCTACGTGCACACGCACATATAGTCAGCTATGCCTGTTGTCACCTTGCTTGCCGACATGCGTAAAGGTCAAGAATGTCATTTTGTCCCACATGGCTGTCTGTCGAAGGGGGCGTGACACGTTGCCACGGGAGACGAGGTCAAAGAGAGACCAAGCAGGTGACAGGTGGTCTGCCATACTGTCAGAGCAACCCTGTCCTCGCTAACACAACATGGAGATGTTGTCTTCAGTCAAAAAATTTAATTAAATTAGAATTTACCCTCCTACCCCTTCCTAACACCACTCCTCAAACGCCACTCAGGGAGAAGACATCCACATCAAACCCGCAGTGTAGCACAGGTATAATCAGACTTTGTCTATGCTTTGTGCCTTCATTTTAAATGAAACTAACATGGGACTAAGCCTTCACAGGTTTATGGGAGCAGGAGAGACACACATTTATCAAAGAAAAAAATACATGAAAAAAAATACTCAAAACAGAGCTCATTCCATCAAACCAGTAATACCACAGTTGCCTCTTGAATGAAATTCATTTTTAATGCTTGTTGGTAAGTGGGGTCTGCACCCCCCAACACACGCCCCCCATACTGCTTTTAATTACTTTGCTTATTATTGAGTGTTGTTGTTAGACAAAAACAAGGCAGAACTCATTACACATCCAGAGATGAGGAACCTGAATCACTAGCTACAGGGGCCGCTGAGGGGACTCTGTAGTTACTTAGAATAAAATATAAACAGAAGAGAGACACGGAGAAACAAAATCGAGGGAAGAACATCACATTAACTGGTTGAAATCATCACCCAACCTAAGCTACTTTACATTCCATATAACAGTTCCACTGAGAAAGAAACTTGTGACAACAAGGACTGTGTTTCTTATTTCTGCTTCATTTTCCTTCAGTTAAATCCCTTCATCTGTCCCTCCCTACTAGCTGCCTCCCTGCCCAGACACAGAGACTGCACTGAGTGCTTTTTTTATTTTAAAGTGAATGAGTGGCCTTGGCCGTCATAAAGGACCCCCGCTTTTATAGACTTGGAACAGAGTATTTACAAGATAACCCTGGTCCAAGGACTGTGCAGGCTATTTGATACCAGTGTCAGACTCTCCCCTCTTCTCTTCAGTAAAAATCGAAAGCCCAAACATGCCCTCGCTTCTCCATCGCCTCTCAGTTTCAGTTGTTTTACTCTGCTCTACTGAAATGGATTGAGATACTTGGAATAACGGGTGAGACAACAGTGCGTGGCATTTAATAGATTCTTTGGTGGCATATTTTCTGATTTGCTTATTTTGGATAATGACATGATGTAGTAACAATATTAATGTAAAAAGTGCATTAACATTTTAAAACGAAAGAATCAGGTTAGCACTGTATATCTGGAGAAAGTGAAAAGAAGTGGCTTAAAATTTCCCAGCCTTGTCAGAATGTACATAAGGCAGGACATGAGGTACAAATACAAACAAAATACTCCAAAACAACAACTGCTAAGATTAATTGGCCACTTACATTCATAGATTAGTTACTGAAAAACAATGTGACTACAAAACAGTTAAAACTATACAAATCTAGTTTTCCTTATACAAAAAGGGGACAATGTGTTGCCCATGTAAATCATGAAACCATTTGAATATAATTGTGCTTTTGTTTTTTTACATGACTAAAAAGAAAGGGAAAACTATCAAGAAATTAAATAAAATCTATTCATTATGCCCTCATAACTAAAACACCAAGAAACATATAACTGTGACAACATTTTTGAAAACAAAACATACAACTTCACCAGATGCACACATACCACAACTTCTGCTATTCCTGTCATTACAAACAATTCCTGTCTTGTTTCTATTGACAATTCCATGCTTCATTAATTTGGCTACAAATGTTTACTCTGGTCAAGATTAACAGGCAGTCTTTGTTTTCAAACGGCACAAGTTCTGCACATGTACCTGTTGATTCAAAGTGTGTATGTGACAGAGAGAGAGACATCGAAAGCAACAGACTGAGTGACTGAGTGTGCACACACGTATGTGTGTGGAAGGGCCTTGTTGGGAGTGCCACCCGGACATTAACACTGTAAACAGTGCAGGCCTCCTTCCCTGTCCAGGCCTTTTGTTCCATCTGCACCACCATTGGTTGCGACTTAAATGGCAAACACTCGGGGGCTGCTAGCTCGCCTGACACGGTTTTGTTTTTGGCCTATTGAGGGGCAATGGAGAGCTTTTGTTTCTATGCCCAGGCACAATGTGTCTCAAAAGCAGCATGGCTGAAAAGAGAGGCCCCCACAAAGACTGTGCATTAGAGAAGGCACTACACACATGCATATACGTGCACTCACACATGCACAAGCACTCACACGCAAACACACTGGCACACACGCACACACACACACGCACACACACACACACACACACACACACACACACACACACACACACACACATCATGATGCCTGGGCAAGGGTCAGCACAGGCAACCTTGCCAAAGACGAGACGGACAAGATGGAGTGGAGACGGAGCATGCACGCATGTGGGTATGCCCACGCACTTGCTGACTCGCACACAAGCGCAGCGTCTATATATCCAAATCCAAGCCAAATTGCATACTCACTCCACCACTTCACTACACTACAGTCACTCCTCACTCACATAAACACACGTCGTCTACCCCACTTCAACACAATGAGGTCTGGCACACACACATGCACGCACTCATGCGCCTCCCTTGCACCTCTGGGACAATACCGGGCGTAGAAAAACACACACTCACACACCCACACTTCTACAATATCAGACATACACACATCACTCAGTCACAAAAGAGCTGGAGGGGGAGAGGGGTAAGAGAGGCCCCCTTGCACCTGTAAGAAAGACAGGGCGCATTCAGAATCGTTGGTCAAAGAATAGACAGCCTTGAGTGTGAGAACCCCCCTTTCCATACAAGGCTATGTTGATCGCACACACCTTACATACAACCCTGCTTCACTGACCATGTTGTGTAAGCTCTATAGAGGGATTGAGCTCAGCCATTAACACTATTGGCACCAGTTTTGTGCAATGCACAGTATAACTGAAAGTATCTAAAGGTATTATACACTGACACCATGGTGAGGAATGTACAGTATATAGAAACATTTTTTTTTCAATGATCCCCCCTCCTTTCTTTACATTCCACCATATAAGTCTTTGTCTACTTGTAAATATTTGTATCGCTTTATATTTGCAGCTTTCATTGCTTACAATGAGAAAAATGTCTTGCTTCTTCACAAAAATAAGGCTATAGCAACAACTGTTATTAATAGCACTTCGCCTGAGGATCTCTTTAACACTAGAAGCTAAAATAGCACTTTGCAAAATGGATTCTAAAACTGGTGTTCTTCTTAATATGTTACCAGTGTCAATACAAACAAAGCTGAGACAACAAATCCACACCAGCACAAAACAGACAATTGAGAGCTTTAGACATAAAAAAAGAGAAAAGAAGTGGATATAAATGGAGCTGCTTGAATTTTACATTTACCCTCAGACTATACTGAACTGAAACCATGAAAAAGAAGAAACACAAGCTCTTGTGTACATACACTTATCGGTTTCTTGGGTTAGATGATGTGTAAACAAGCTCCCTAACAGATTCCAATTGGGGTTAACCAGCAACAATTAAACACTATTTGACTGAACACATCTCACTGTTAAGCATCTCTCAAGTTCAACAGGCACATACACATAAAAAAAAGAAAATATAAATACACACTACAAATGATAAATCCAGACATAGAGGAATATACAGAAAAATGTGGATATCCATGACTTAACCATGGTCACAGTTAGACTAATACAACATTGTAGAAAATGACCAATAGCTTACACTGAGAAAGAGGAAAAAAGACATTTTTTTGGAGAAAAATGTGCAGTAGAATATGTGATACACTAGACTGTATGGCTTCTACACAATTCTGGACTAATATTCTACCAAGACAGAAATTTACCATGTAAATCCACTAGCGAAAGTTCTCTAAGAGTCTCATGTCATTTTTGTTTCAGACACATACACCTGCTATCCAAGTATACAGCTACTTGTCACATGTGATCCGATGCAATGTAACACATACAGACAAGGGGAGACAGTGTGTGTCTGTGTGTTGGGGGAGATGAAAAGAATAGACTAGAGGAGAGGAGAGAGTTCAGGTGGGGGAGGAGCAGGCCAGAGGTGGAGATAGCAGAGAGTGGGTGTTGAGGGTGGGGCAGGTCTGAAATAGATCACTTAATGGAACAAAGTGTAATTAATGGGTCACCACAGATAAGAGGGCTCTGGCCCTATCTGGGAATGTGCTAATAGAGCTGACACACACTCAACAAGATCAGTGGACAGCCCTTCATTGTGTGCGTGTGCAATGTTTGTGCATGTACATGCATGGGTGTGTGTGTTTTAAGGATGCGCAGTGGATAAATAGTGGGTGGAGAGGACTGCTAAGGTGACAGGTTAACTTGGTTTCTTCCATGACAAAGATCTGTCATCCCTGCAATCAGAGAAAATCCAGAAGGAAACACACACACACATCAGGTTTCTTCTGCTGCATAGCCTCCCTGAGTCAGCCTCCCTAACTCACGTAGACGTCCCGCCTCACATCAAAACATGACTGATGTTATTACACTTGGCGAGCCAGCATGCCTTCAGTCGCAGGGATGTGGTTGTTTACGGAGAGATGGAGGAGAAGGAAGCCGCCTGGTCAAGACAGGGTCAAACCTGAAGTGTTCGGAGAGAAGTAAACTGACACAAACCTCTCCTCAAACTTCCTGCTTGTGTGTGTCCCTGCGTCAGGGGAACCTGGCTGGAGCCATGGGGCCAGCGTCTGTGTGTGCGCAAACTGTGTTGGTTAAATCTCTGGGTTTTGGAGCCTGACCGGGGAGGCTGGGGGAGGGTTTGCAGACACCCGCATGTGGTGGAAGAGTGAGATGGCCGGTGATGGACAAGGCAAGACAAGGAGGATTTCCCCTGTTTGTCTGAGAGCAGAGCTGCCGCGTCACACACACGCAGAGGGAGAAGTCTGTCTCCGGGACGGATTTTGTGTGTGCATGTGTGTGGCATGAGGCGAGTAGGTCATGCATCTGGTTGGTTTTGTACATAGATAGATGTGTGTGTGTGTGTGTGTGTGTGTGTGTGTGTGTGTGTGTGTGTGTAAGTGTGTGTGCCTCTCTCAGGGTCACAGACCCAGGGGCCATCTACTTCAAACTGGTTTAGTCAGACAAGCCAAGGCCACATTAACACACGGCTTGACTTAGTAATAAAGAGACCCCTGGCTTGGTGCTGCCCAGACAGGGGTAAAATCAAAAAAACTCTACACATATCTTACATATCTTTATGGAAATTAACAATTTAATGGCATTACAGTCACCTTGACAAGTCAATAAATATGAAATGAAGTAAATGTAACAGTCCTTAAACACAAGGGCATGACCTCAACAACAGCAAGCTGTGCACGGAGCTCTAGGTGAATCTTAAATCTTGCAATGTGTTGCTATGTGTGTCCACAGCAGTCTGATAACTGTGTTCTGTTTGTGTGTGAGTGTCTGATGTAGCATCAGGGGGTTAAATGGAGAGGGACGAGACTCCAATCTGTTAGGACAAGGGGAGAACAGCTTCAAAGACTCAACATCAGCCCCTCTCTCTCTCCCTCTCAGACACACACACACACATACACACAAACATAAACTGACGGACAGTCCATTGCTCCCAGCATATCTCTACTTTGTCCTTGGACTGTCTGAATACCACTGGAGGCGAGCATGATTTGAGAGAGCAAGTGGGAACAAGAGAGAGAGAGAGAGACAGAGAAGGGAAGAAAGAGGAAAATGATAGAGGGAAGGAGAGGGAGAGAAAGGAGGCGCCCCTCAATGACATCTAAAGAGATAACTCACTCTCCAGAGCTTCTTTTCTCTTGCTATCACTTTCCCAGGCAGCACTCCCTCCACATAAGGCCTGAAAGTGTGAGTGTGTGCGTTAACTTTGTGTGTGTGTGTGTGTGTGTATGTGTGAATGAATGAGTGACAGTAGCGTATGTGGGAATACAGTGTACATGGAGGTGAAAAAGGCAAGAGATTTCTGAATCTCAATGAGATTATCTAAAGGCTTATCAAGCACAGTGATATGCATACTGCACACAGCAAATTGTATATGTTTGCTAGCAAAAACATTCATGGTCTGGAATGATTTTGGTTGTCAGAGAGTATATATAAAACTACAATTTGAAAAACAGGACAGCGGATTTGTTTGCATGTAATGACAGCGTTTAATTACCCAAGTTGAAAATTGAAAATAAAGAAAAGTATGTGTTGTATGTATATATTCATGTCAGAATCATTTTGCTATGAGTCTGCACTCAGACGGCTGCTCAAGAAATGATGTACAGAACACACACAAACAACAGCTGGCTTGTCTCTTGATTGAAAGTTAACTTTGGGAAAACAAAGCACTGGGCCACTGGCGGGTCACAGCAATGTTGAAAACACCCAAACAAAACAGCAGGAAAACACAAAGTGGTCCGATGCTGCCACTGTTGTTGGAAATGCTCCCCTTTACAGACGCAGACAACTGTGGGGAAGAGTTAACCTTTTGATAAGCTGCTTCTAGTCCCAGCTGTATGCATTTTTCATCGAAAAGTGTGAGTCAGAAAGAGAATAATTATCTCCTCTCGCTCCATGGAGAGGCAAGGGGTTGCAGCCCCCAGTCTGGTCTTCATAAATCAACTAAGTCCTGAAACGAAGCCATGCTGATGAGCATGGAGAGAAAGTGAGTTATGCTAATTCATAACCCCAAAATCAAGGAAATGTGCGAAGTAAAACTTCACTGGTTAAGCACAATAGCAAAGGCACGAAGAAGCACACTATTACATCGGGATTTCCAGACACATTAAGATGTTCTACATTCATCTTATAATGAACCAGAATCTTCTAAGAATATTAATTTTATTCCACGATAAAATGAACCTTGATAGAATTCTGATAAGATACCTAATCCGTAAAAGTGTGAGGCTGCATTCACATCGACAATAGCACTGATTCACAAAATCCATCCTCCCCGTACATTTTAATGAAATCACTTTATTTGTGCAGAGAAGTTGCTATCTCATGGGGCTGCAGCACGATCGTCATGCAAAAACCTTAGCATCTGAGAATGTGCTTTTTGTCAAGCAACATGTGCATATTCCAGTTAGTTTGTGCTGTAAAACACTGCCATTTGCATTGCATCTAATGAGAGACTGTAACACAATAATGCTGCCGTGATAAATAAGAGTTGAAAAATTCTTCCTCATATACTACTAACTCAGGTCAGCTTCTTTGTATCTGATACATCTTCAGCCTGTGTTTCTGGTTTGTATTTCATCTGTGCATCTGTACATGTAGCAGTCATGCCTGACTAATGGAGTCAGTGTTTCTCTGATTAATTCTTTGATTATTGTTAATCTGAAACAACTCAATGGTAGTCGTTTCTGTATAACTTTCCTAATAAGTACAAGAGCAGTCATGCACACACAAACACAAACACAAACACAGACACCCAAGTTGAACAGTGTCTGCCAAACCGGTGCAAGGTCGCTGATCCCTGCGTAAGAGTGGCCACGATCTATCCAGAGGAGACAATCTACACCCACCCTGGCACAGACACACATGTACATAGAATAAAAAAAAACAAAAAACAGAGCACCCACCCCAACAGAGCTTAAGACCTTTATCTGACAGCATCAGCCAACACCAGATACACATACAGCCCTGCCCTGACCTTGCAGCACTTCAAGATTAATCAAAATTGTAGCTGGGATCAGAGGTGTGGGTACAATGGGCAGAGAGAGTCATTCATTTTGTGTGTGTGTGTGTGTGTGTGTGTGTGTGTGTGTGTGTGTGTGTGTGTGTGTGCGTAGGTGTGTGTGTGTGTGTGGTATGGTGGACGAGACAGTCAGAGATTGAGGGAGGGCAGGTCAGGGGAGGCACTCACCCTCTCAATCCTCCACTATTGACTTGAGAGCAGGGAGACGGCGCTGAGCAGTCAATGACAAATAGAATAAACTGATCAATAACCTCGCACTTGTCAGGAGGGACGAAGGCACCTTTAAAAAAACAGTAGCCCAACTTGAACTATGCAAGAGGAGAACATTGATCAAATCACACAGAGCTCTGCCACCCTGCTTACCTAGTTTTGTCCTCTACACATGATATGTACAACGCCACCTCTCAATAACACTGTGGGAGAGGGCTTAGAGAGGGGCAGTGAGAAGAGGTGGACCACAGGCTATAATGAAGCTATAGCAAAAAAGCAAACTAAAATTTTTAAAAAGATTACAAAAATATTTGGAGAAAATGGAATATCTACAGCTAACAAACAAAAGAGAATGTGATTGAGTATGTGTGTCTTGGAAGTGGTTGCTTGTTAAGGCAGGTGTTGAAGAAAAGTGGAAAGAGAGGTGCGAGGTAAAAAAGTTGGTAGGACTGGGGAACTGAGAGCAAAGGGAAGGAAACTGTGAGTGAAAGCGGCAGAAACAGAAGTGCGAGAAGGAAGAAAGGAGAGGAGAAAAACTACCCTCTGTCATAATTTAAACGAGCCATGGTCTCCCAACTCTGTGTTTACAATGTATAATTTATGCCTCCCAGTTCAAACACAGCTTTATCTGCACTCAGCTGCTAAGTGATATGATTTCACT
This sequence comes from Amphiprion ocellaris, assembly GCF_022539595.1. Lineage (NCBI taxonomy): Eukaryota > Metazoa > Chordata > Actinopteri > Pomacentridae > Amphiprion > Amphiprion ocellaris. Next base: position 21,702,050 of record NC_072771.1, on the reverse strand, counting down.
TTTTATAGCAGCCCCCCTCCTCAACCAGTCCACCACCACCCCCAGCCCCTCTGTAATGCAGGCTGGTGTGATTCTGCACGCCTCATGCATTGACTTTCAACTGTACAGCCCCCCAAGGGCTAAAGTAGCATATTAAATCCCTCCCGAACCCTGTCCTCTTCCCTCCCCTAAGCAAAACTGCCGTCCTAGACGCACACTTTAGCACCTGCGCTCTGGCGTGCGTGTGTGCACGGCCACAGACATATACACCCTATATGCTGCAAAAGGAGACGGCTGCCTCATATTTTACAGCAGTTAAAATTTCTTTCTGTATTTATTGCTGTGTTGGTGAGCGGTAATGTCCCATTTCACAGCAGCACACTCTGACCTCTGATCAGAGCCTTTCCGATGACCCTGTGGCTCTGACTGAGTTGCACTATAATGCACCACCACTTAGGTTACTTTGGTTTAATGACACTCTCACAATGACACTTTTAGGCCTCCTAATACACATAATGCAGTTGTCCTGGGTTACACCCTACTATAAAGGCTTCATCTTAGTGCCGGTCATCAGTGCAGTGATGGCATTAAAGGTCAAAAAACCGACCAATGAAGGCATAAATTGTAGTGTGATGTAGGAAATGACCAACAGTAAGGTGAGCATTCATTAATATTCATTTTTTCAACTGTTTAGCCTTTGTATATCAGTAATATGGTATTTATCAGTTGTACAAGGGTAGTGCGGTGATGAGGACATGCTTCTATTTTTAAGCACAATCTTCTGAAGTCGTGTGTGATGATTTTGTACCTCATATGCAATCACCAGAAACAAACATTACTTACTGAATCACATTCTCATTATACCATAATGCCACAGATCCATTGATCTGACTACTGCAAAGTACTGCCCCTCTTCTGTTGTTCTCTGAACCCTTCACCTCTACTTTCCCACCATTTCATCTATCACAAGACTCCCTGCTCCCTTCCTCCAGTATGCCTCTTTTTACTGATTCTCTGCCATCTCCTCCCCTCTTCTTTCTCAGCTATCTGCCTACATAGTGTTTGTGCTAGCAGAAAATTCCCACTTCATCTCTGGGGAGAAATGCATTTTTCTCTGCTCCACTCGTCTCTCGTTCTTCTCTTGTATGTTTTCCATGCTGGCAAAGCTTCCTCTTCCTGCATGCAGCAGGGAGTGTGCTCCGTCTGTGGCTGTCCCATAAGGGACCATACAGTGTGATTTTACAATCTCCCTATCCAGAGGGATCCTCTCTCCATCTTCCTCTCTCTCCGGCTGCTCTTTTCTCTCTTTCTCGACAAGACATTCATGTCCTTATTTTTTTCTTGTCTCTCACTACTTTATTCTTTTCTCGCTCACCTACTTTCATAATCTGTTTATCCAGCTCTTACCCTTCTGACATCTTCCACCTTACATGCTCCCTCTCTCTCTGACACAGTCACCCTAAAAATGCAGCCTTTTTCTGTTTACTTTTTTGCTTTCATGTATTATTTTTCAATATTGACTTCTTTACCCCTGCATGGAAATGCAAATTTACTGATATAGGGAATAAATACAAAAAAGAAAGAATTCAAATACACATTTAAGTGAGGTCTGCAATGGAAGTCGTTTCGGTCTCTGGTTGCAAGCTTCATCCTCCACCTTAAAATCTTCAGTCCAGAGTTTGATTATCTTGAGGCATTTTTAAATGTGACACCCTATGGGGTTCCTTTGCTTCTGTTTGTGAAGCCTGGAGCTTAAAGATTCCAAACCCAGCTGTCAGCATACAACTGAAAGCCTGACTCTTCAGTCTCCAGGAAGGTGGGTGTTTTGTGTGTGCTGCAGTCCAAGTATGACTGGCCAGCAAATAGAAGAGGGACCACCACCATATGGCTAGGGGCTGTCCTTCTCTGGTGTCCCTGTAGGGGCACACTATGATGGGCCGCCCCGCAGAGACTGAACTGGGCACTGTGCCCTATGACACACACATTGGGTAGGAAGGATAGCCCAAACACAGTGAAGCAACAGAACATGCACTACAGATGTGGACAAGCAGGAGGACTCTCATTCACAAAACATCTCTCACAAACTTACTAGGCTGTTTTCTATTGACATCACACAGAGCACTACAATTTGTCTAAAATGGATTGTAACTGAGCTAAACAAAGTGGAAAGCTAGCACAGTTTAAAATAAACTTTTTTCCCTGCCCTTCACTAAAGTAAGCATTCTGCCAAGCATTCTGTCAACAGGAAATGAGCCACAGCCCTACAAATGGAGCATTGTGCAATTTTACAGTGAACTGCAGTTAATAGGAAACCTCTGAGTGGCTTATAAAAATAATGACAAATGTTTCTTCTTTCCTCTTGATTAAACCAAAAGGACAAAAATCTGGTTAAAATGAAACAGGCTGGCATGAAATGCAATTTAACAGTAAAATTGAATCCAAAATTTTATGTATAAGTTAAAGAGGAAGAGAAATGGCAGTGTCCTCATATCACTATTAAAATGCAGCGCATATTAAGCACCTTATTATCCACAGCTTCACCAAGACATTTGGAATTGGCCACTCAAAAGAGAAAGTTCCACGTGGGAACAGAGTAGTGATTATGCCTATATACAAGGAAATATCAGGGAGTTAGAGAGATATAAACAGAGTTTTAAAGGTTGAGGGAAATCTTCAGTTTGTAGAAATGCAGAGCAATGTCTTGACTAGAAAAGATGAGGTGCTGTGTGGGTGAGATTCCCTTGACCTGCCATCTGTGGACAAGGTCTCTGGTTAATTAAGTTTCTTTTACATCCAACTGCATGGCTATTATGTTTGCAGTTCTCTTTGGAGATTAACATGGAGGCCTCTAAATCCACCTCACAATTTCATTTTATTCAACAGGATTTCTTTTCTCTTTTCTAAAGGTTCATATCAGCAATGTGATACGGGGGCGTGGGGCGGTCTGTGTGTTTGTGCGTGTACATGAGCATGTGTGTGCATGTGAATCTCTGTTCTTTTCAGAAGGAATTTTGTGACTTGTCTGTGCTGAAGTGACAGATAAAGAGAGAGAAGAAAAACAGAGAGAGAGAGAGAGAGAAATCTTTTCAGTGTGCATTCTGGCATGTCTATGTGAAAGAGATGTTAAACTGAAACACACAGAACGTGATTCGGGTTAAAGCTAATTCACCTCTCTAAATATTGCTCTTGGCTGAAGATGACACATTTAGCCACAGTGTTCTCAGCTGGGCAGAGATGAGCAGGGACACTAAATGTCAGAACCCGATGCCTGTGTGATCAAGAGCAGTCACAAGGTGAAGAGCAAGCAGACTGTCAGCACAAAAGCAGACTTTGACATGTCGAGGTAACACAATCTTGCAGTGTAAATGATGAGCACGGAGGCTATACAGTGCAAGTATGTTGGTTACACACACTTCGACAACGCATATGCAGACAATCATAGACACACATTCACACACGTCTAATGAGCGATTGGTACATAATGTTTGTTTGGGTGGAACTTGAACCTGTCTGTGCCCCAGGGCCACAGCCAAGCAGGTGTTGATGTGCACGTGCACATTCACAATCACATATAGAGAGTAAGAACACCTGGACACCTGGGATGGGCTGCACTGGAACTGTCACACTCTCCAGGATGAAAGTGACCCTAGAGCTGAGGGGGGCACACCTGTGCCATGGGAGGCCCCCTGTCTGTTAAGGACCCTCTCATAAAAACACTCACGGTGACAAAGTTGTAGGCGTTTAATTGGCACTTAAACTCACTCACTGCTAAAAAGGGTACTAATAACATCTCTCAGAGTCACCTAAACAAAGGGACAAAAGGCTGAAGACACGAAGAGGGCTTTAATAATACAGATAAAATAACTAGCTGTCTGGCTACCTAACTAGTCTCAGGTAGGTGGCCACAGCTTTGCTAATACTGTCTAAGTCTGTGTGTCTTCACGGGGCGGTACAGTGAGCAGCTTTGCACTTTACGCTGCTATGAGCAATCATCAAAGCCAGTCACACGTATGCATGAGAGCCGAGGTTCCCGAGTTCCTTGCTCAATCGCCTTGCTCGGGGCAGACTCTGTGTGTGTGTGTGTGTGTTTGTGTGTGTGTCTGTGTGTGCATGTTTCAAGGGATCAGGGCATTGTTTGATCATTGCCCAGTACTGTTCAGTCCAGTAATTAAAGGGCACCTTTACCTGTGCGCTGAACAATGATGAGGGACAAGAGAACGATGGACAGAGATTGACGGGCACAGATGTAGGGAGACACAAAATAAGCAAGATACTAAGTCACAGAGCCAGAAGGAATATGATACAAAGCCACAAGAAGAGATAAAAACAATGCAACAGCATAACGGTGAAGCTACAAACACAAGCTGGGCAGTTCAGATAAATGCAGTGGGGAGAAGGGGGAAGGGAGGGCAGTGGGCTTATGGGTCCTGTCCTGCCCTCGACCTGCAAATGCTGGCACACCCTGTCCTGCTGGTGGCTAAATAAAGAGCCCCAGGGTGGGCCGGGCTGGGCGGCAGGAGTAACAGACACAGAGTCGGCATTACCCAGCTAATCTCATTAGGGAGGCAGCCCTGCCAAGCTGCCAGGGGTCAGCCAGAGTGCGACGTCACTCACCGCACCTTTGGCACTCCCTTGACCTGTAAGCAGGTTTGGAGAGAGACTTTTGGCCAGCAGGGGTGAGGGGCAATGAGGAATAGGGTTGGTGGTAAAGGTGAGTAACAGGCAGGAAAGCTGAGAAGAGTGTGAATCAGAACAGTAGAGTTTAAAGTTGGTGTAGCTTAGAGGCTGGGAAACATCTGCATGTAGTACTTTCAGACAGAGGAAAGTGGATGAAATAAAATCAAAACTGAGACAAATACAGTGAAACGATATAAAGCAAATGAGAGAGGCAGAAACAGATAGAGGAAGAGGAAGAGAGGGAAAGGGAGATGGATGAAGAGAAAAAGAGGATGGATAAGCAGCTTCCTCCTCTGCTGCTTGGTTTAATGTATTTACAGTGGATTGCATCAGGGTGCTGTAGTTAAAAGGGCCATCGCCATTCAACAGGGTCATCTGTAGTGTGATGTGCCTCTCATAAAGGGGATGCGTGTCACCAAGATTACAAACACACACACAATCACACAAAGGATAAAGTCATATACCCACAGATACACGCACAAACATACACAAGTGTACGCATGAACGCACTTGTGGTAAAATCTCTTCAAAAAAAAAGAAGATGAGAAGCCAACAGGGTGTTATAAACGCTTGCCAGTTCTTTCCTATGGCGCTTACCCTGACTGCTTTCTTATCTCTCTTTCTGTTCTTCCCTCCCTCTGTGAACACAGTTAAGAACTGATACGATGGCCTTTTCAGCCCTCGCTCCCTGTGCTGGTTTAACATTCAGTAACATAAGCAAAGGTTTAGAGCCATGGAGCACCTCAGTCCTGTCAACACCTCAGTTACATGCTGCTCTCAGATAGGGTCAGAAACATTAGCTAATGTTACCTGTACACCACCAGCCCCTGTCCACTGTGGACGCTGAACCACTGACATCGACCATGATCCAGAACATTTTCACAGAGGAAAACTCTTATAGCATCTACCTTGGGGATTTAGTCCTCTCTGTAATCTCAATTTAGTGATCCAGTTGGATTTTTATCCAAAGTGAAATACTGTCGATTTATAGACAAAGTCCCAAACCTTTGCAATTAATTACTCACTAAGGTGATTACATTTATTGGAACACACTGTAAATAAAACCAGGTCTTAATCTTGAAACGTAAACTTCACCAAAGAATCAGCAGATTGAGGTCTCTGGAGGCCAGAAAGCATGACCAGTGACACTCACTACTATGGACTGAGCGCTGCTGTTTAAAATTGTTACCTCATTATAGTAACTCCTGATACTCTGGAAATACGGTGGCTAGAGGGGCGTGTGAGAGATAGAGAGAAAGAGAGAGCAAAAACAAGCACAGAGAAACATGAAAAGCAGGGGTCTCGCTAAGGCCAAAGCTGCTGGTTTGTGTCTGTGATGACTAAAACAGAGACTTACAGTCTTTTGGCATGGACTTCCATCATTAGCCTGTAGCCAGTGCCAGATGACAGTTGTCAGTTGACTTACTGGTGTTAGAAATGAAGTGGGGAAAGAGAAATATAACAAATCACCTTTTCCACTAAGAAGACACATTTTCAGAGCTATCTTGGGTAACCCAGCTTTCTAACACTGATGATGTCTGGCTGGCTAAGTGACTAGTGTGGCCGTTTGACCGACAGCATGCTGCATTATGACTCCCTGGCTAGTTAACTGACTGGCTGGCTGCCTAGCCGGGTGGCTGGTTGGTGTACTGGCTGCTATCTGGATAACAGCTGAGAGTTTATGTTATAGTGGAGCTCTACTCAGCACCCTGAGTGTGTTTAGACGTGCCCTGTAAACTATGCATAAGAGCATGCACTGTATATTGAGGCTATCATCCAAAGCCCTCCTAAAATAGTCAGAGATGGAGTCTGGGTAAAGGGGGAGCCAGCTAACTAGAGAGGGAAGGACGCTGAGAAAAGGGTTGAGAGTTCACAGCTGAGTTAAGGCGGGCCCTGCACTGTTTTGGGCCCCTGGCCAAGGCTGAGATTGGGATAAGCTCCTGATGGTTCCACTGTGAAATGGGATCAGAGGAGGGACAGAGGGAGGGATGGATGGAAGGTTGGAGGCAGGGAGGGCTAGGCGGGTGGGTGGGTGGCTGGAGGGGTAAGTGTATGAATAGGCCAGAGCCTGTGTTGAGATTTGAAATTGTTTAACAAGCTAGTTTTGGAATATGCTCCCGGGAGCAGAGCTGACTGAACTGCAGCTGTATAGGGAGGGAACATGCTTGGAGGAATTTTTATTCATTCTACAGTAAAAAGATTGCTGGAATTGTGTGATGTGATTAGGTTCCTAAGGAAAAAAAAAACAACATCACCCATGCCAGAGCAAATTATCACCAGAGAATCAAAGTGAAGAATGAAATTTGATCCATTTGGACAAACTACATGATGTGACATTTGTATGTTTTTCATGCTGAAAGGTAAAGATGAAAAACAAAGGTTGCACAGCCATATAAAGTCATATGAATGATTGAAAGGTTCAAGTAAACACTGAAAGTAAAAGTTTAGATGCAGTTCACCAAAGTGCCCTAGGGCCCCTACAGCAGGTGCCAGAATTTCCAAACTAAAAGCTGATCAAGCTAACCTTACAGTTACCTCAGTATAAATGTTCCACAGTTGACTAAGAGTGGGAGTGCCCTTATCCTCTCAGCAGGGGAGAGAAAGAAGTAAAGGAAAAGAGAGAGGAGTTCAGAGATAAAAAGTCTTTAGGAAAGCGAAGCTCTCCTGACTAATTTTGGAGGGGTGAACAGTACAGAGTTCGGATTTGTGCCAGAGCCTAATTTGCAAGAGAAGTGCAAGCCCCACTTCAGTAAACATTACAAGAATCGGAGGTACATGCAATGGCTGGATTCAGGATATGGTTGGACTCTAAGGGTGTTAAAGCTTTACTTGCAAAGTCACCAATCTAGCTGTAAACTAGTAAATATGGCTGTTTATAACAATTTTCAACGTCGAGAGAATGCAAAGCCTTCATAGACCTTGACATTAGACAACACTCCCAATGACTGAATTGGCTGGGTTTTTAAATGCTGGTTTAGCTAGATCTTGCAAATATTCAGCCTTGTCATGCAAAAATTACGTTCTTATACAACTGAACTGCATTCTTCATTTATGTGTTCAGAAACATACTCCCTGATGGATTATGTTTGTAATGTATCAAAAATACATTTAAAATCAAAATATTTCCACTATTTATTTCATTACTTCATTTTTGCTGCATTTTAGTCAATCAGACATATATTAGATGGCATGGGACCTGTCACCCAAGTAAGCCAGAAAATGGGGAATAAGTTTCAAGCATATTGATAAAGGGTCACATTTAATTTAAATTGTGAACTTTTTCCAAACCTAACCACATAGCATAAACTTACAGACTTTTCCCAGCCCCTAGCCAGTCATGGACTGGAAGTGATCTTTGTGCCAATAGTGGACATGCAAATCCAGTCGTTACTGATCTAAAATGTCCAGAGCTAATCCAAACTTGCTGAAATAAGCTGTCTTGTCTGAGCTGCATGCAAATGTGTGGGTGCTTTTGGAATTCGGGAACATTTCACAGAAAAAGTCTCTTACTATCTCATTTGATTTATATGGCTGATGTTTTGTCATTGTGTGCAGACATCGTAGGCCTTCAATGTAGGTGTACAGCCAAATGTTGTTTGGAGATCTGTTGCTATTTCCTCTTGTGCTAGTATCAGAGATGAGGGTGAAAGCATGGTTGAGGTGAGGGTAGTAAAAAATAGGAAATATCAGGCATCTGCTGGCAGATTGTTTTACCACTTCACTTTTCACACACACACAATTATGTAGAGTTTGAAACACTTTCTGCATAAAATACCCTATGCCTCATATGCAGTACCTGGTACTGCATGGCTGAAAAGACCAAATCGCACTTCCCCATGTTGCCGCTAGAAAGCAGAAAGTGTATCTGTTCTGAGCATTTTAGTTGCAAACAAAAACTGTGTTGGTGGTTTCACTATTTGCATATGAGGCATTTGGGATTTTTTTTTTAAAAATAGACTTGCAATGTCAGAAACTAGAATTACCATCTTGTGGTTGTATGTGTTCGCCAACCAGTCAAGTTGCAGTTTACATGATTGCCGGGCCAGATTGTTCCTGATGTAATGATGTTGGATAGTGACCACAAAAGTGCTTGTGCATAACATTGTGATGACACAGTGAAGTTGAACTTTCGCTTTTTGGAAAACCATGACCTTATCATTTTACCCTCAATATCTGTGTGAGATTTTATCATAACAAGCAAATAAATTCTCGCGTTACAGCCAAAAATGTGTTTTGTGAGGTCATAGTGACTTTGACCTTTCACCACCAAAATGTAATCGATTTATCTGCGACTCCATATGAACGTGTCTGCCAACTTTGAAGAAATTCCCTTAAGGCGATCCTGAGATATTGCATTTACAAGTTGAGTTGTTGCCAAAAATGTGTTTTGTGAGGTCACACTGACCTTGACCTTTGACCACCAAAATATAATCAGTTCATTGTTGAGTCCAAGTGAACCAAGTGTGCCAAATGTGAGGAAATTCCCTGAGGGTAGTGAAGAGATATTGTCTTCTCAGGAATGGGATGGAGCGATGGACGGACATGTGCATAGACTTGCCGACAAACAGTTAACCCTAAAACACAACCCCTCAGGCCATGGCTATCAACAGTGCGTTGACATAAAAAAATATTTGTAAAATCTTACTTTCCATGTTTTAGCATTTTTTTTTAGACTTTGTAAGTTGTAAGATGTTTTAATAATGATTAAAGCTTTGTTTTAAGATTGATGAACTCGACACCTTGAAAGATAAAAAAGCTGTAATTGTGACGGCTCCCTTTCTAACAACCTTACAGTCAAATACAGTCACTCTTGACTTCCCTCCTGGTCACGCTGTAGGATGCGGCTATGTCAAAAGCCAGAGAGACAACTAGAAAACATGAACCAACATCAAATTTAACGTATAAAGGCTATTCAGCTATTTCTGAACTTCTGCTTGTAGAAATCTACTTTTGTTTAGCTAAAACATCAACGAGTCAAAGGATGCTTTCTTTTTTTTGTAAGACACGGTGAAATTACATACACTTTAAATGTGCCTTATAATATGTTACAAGTAAAATGCTGTAATACATAATTTCTATATGTGTATAATTTATATGGAGGGAGTGAGTGCATGTGATGCATGCATGTACAAGCATTTACACAAACATACATTTGCTATATGTAAGCGTATGTTTCAAAGCCTCAATGCACGTCTACATTCAGGGAACTCATTACAGGAAAAATCAATGCATGACATTGGTTTAAGGCGGACGGCTTTTCATCAGCCCAAGACCTCATTCCATCCCCTCTCATTTCTGGCTCAGCACAGACACCAAACATATGACCATAGACTCAAACTAAATACACAAATCAATACACTTAGTGTATACAGAAGGCACAATCATCCTTATGAGTATGATCAAACGCAGCTGAAAATGTGTGAAGGTTTTATTTGTATGTGTCTGTGAGTGTGTTTGTGTTACAGAGACATAGGCAATATAAACAGCTGTGTATGTCTGTCTGTGCATTGCCTTGTATGGAAGCATGTATTGTGTAATCATACATTTGTCTAAGCATACATAGAGTATATACCGTACATATTTTGTGCTTCTGTAAGCCATTTGTGTGTGTGTGTGTGTGCGTGCATGAGCGAGGATGTGTGTTTACAGGCAGGCGTGTCTGATGAAGATATCAGAGTTAGTAGAGCCAGGGCAGGATTGGAATGTTGAGGAGGACTTGGGGGGGCTCAACAGGCAGAAAAGAGGATGCTGTCTGTCTGATATGCGCACATCCACACTCACACCAACCCTCCCCTCTCCCCGTCATGGCCTCTGCTCCTACTGTATGTGTGGCACGCAGCATGTTTTAAAGACAGAACTATGAGGCACAGCACTGTTTGCCTGGGGAATTCTCTGCCTCTACATCACTCTCTCTTCCTTTGCACATGTCTCTCAGCCTCACTCCTCCACTTCCACATTCTATTCCCTAACTCTGACTCTACAGAAACCCTGAAAGAACTTTTGCTTGCACAGCCTTCTCACAAAAGCGATCCAAGCCCCCTTTTCTCTTTCCTTCTTATAGCCAACGAGCAGAAGAGATGGCAATCCTGTGCTCAAAAGTGATCAATTTTTAATTTCTATCCATTTTTTCAAGTTGTGTCAAAGAGAGATGTCAGCAAACAGGAGCCCTGGGGAGGCTAGAGGAAGGAGGAAGAGGGGGGTCGTAGTAGATGAAGGAAGTGTAGGTGAGGGAAGCGAAGAGGAGCAGAGGATGGGGGAGGAGAACAAATGAGAGAGCTGAAAAACCACACTAATATTTGCAAACACACTGACTGAGCAGAAAGATTTATGCATTATCACTTTTCAAACAGACATGCATTATCAAGATCATCTCTCGTAATGTATTATACACTTTTATTAAGGTGGCAGCTGTTGTGTTTGTGCCACAAGCTGGCTAAGCTCTCTGGGTTACCGTCTGATTCTTCCTGGTGACATGGGCGGTGAAAACGAGCAGAAAATCGAACTGTTCCATATCAAGGAATATTTTTACTTCTGCTAATGTGACTTAAATACCTTGTTCCACAGCTGAGTGGGCTAGCACCTGCTGCAAGCTCAACTAGCCTATTGCAGCTCAGTACAGCGCTGTCGCTAATTTTCTGATTCAATTAGCATGCCTCAGAGCTTTCCAGTCTAATTGCAAACTACTTCACAGTTACCTCTCTGATTAATCGCTGCCCATCTGCGAGCCACTGCACGTAGAACTTAGTGGAACAAATCTGTGTATTCTCACATCAGCACCAAATAGGCTTCAATCACATATGGTCACTGAAAGTCTCTGATATTGGTGGCCCTTATGTCCTAGTCCCATGGGTCTATGGATTTTAAATACTCAGAGGCAACATTTCAATGTTTTGCAAATATTGCTAGAAGGTTTTCACAATGTCAGGAAACATAATGAGAGCGGCTTCTGCTGTTTACAACCTCAAGCAGACAGGTGGTCCCAGATTGTGTGAGTAATATGGGCATGTGTGTGTACATAAGTGAGTGTGTTTTGTAGGTTACAATGGGAAAAAACTATAGATTACATGCTACAGTGAGTCCAGCCAGTATGCACCCTACTTTTCTAAATTACCAAGTCAAAGAACAGTAGAACAATGGCAGGCTAATACTCCTTCAGATTCCTATTATCTGACTTCTGTATTGCTTCAACTAATGCCATTTTCATTATCGATTAACCTACATATTATTTATCTTAATAAATTTCAAGTTCTTTGGAACACAAATATTTTGGGCCGTTATTATAGCAATACTAATATATTACAAATCCTGTGCAATACGAATAAAATTTTATCCTATTCTAACCCATGGACTAAAAGCACAAAACCTCTAAAAGTACCAAAAGCATGTGTAAGAACAGTGTATGTAGCTTCTTCGCACAGCACAGTAATAGGAGAACAGGGGATCTTCACAGATCACCATTGCAATGCTGTGATATTACAAATCTTGGTTTGTTTATTGTGAGAACTCATATCACAGTAATGATAAAATCCTAAGCTGTACACAGGGTTTCTACATTAAAAACTGGAGGCTCAAATTTCTAATGCAATATTAAAAAGTCTGTCCCTGACTGACGTCCATAAAACCAGTGTTAGAAAGATGGCTCAGGCTTGTGAAAAGAAAGAGAACCCTCTCACCCAAAAGGTTCAAATGTTGCAATAATGACGTTTATTTAACTCATAAGGAAAAATAACAGTGTAGAGATATAGCAGGAGTAAGTTGTTTAAAGCATGTATAAAATAATTACTTCCAAGACAGGAGAACCTGTCAGAGCAAGATGTGCCAATATCTGGTAACCCAGACTAAAAACCATCTGATTTTCAGTCAGATGATTTTTTTTTCTTTCTTTGAGCTGTTTCGTTGTATATTTTGGCCAATTCTCCAGCTTCATATAGTTAATGAAACCATTGAAGCTTTGTTGCTGGCAGGGGCTTCTCCCAGTCATGTAAGCTGAAGGCAACAAGTGGACCTCAAACACTGTGACCAAACACAAGAATGATTGAGCTAAAACCTTGAGTGGCTACGACTATCACTTGCACAAGCCAGGGTAACTCATTTTCTTTGTCATGGTAAAGGAAGGCTTTAAGGGACTGGTGAAGCTGGTCAAGCTTATTGACTCTCTGGATGTTAATGAATAGACTAGGCATATTTCCCATGAATGTACAGATGCATGCTACCTGTTTGAAATCTGGACAAAAGGCAGACACCACCATTAAGCAGATATTTGAAAGGCCAACTGACTACTACCTCATCTTAGACATACCCTTTAGTGGCACTCCCCAACTCATTAAGGGCAAGTTTACGGTTTAGAGTGGAGAGACCGTCAGAACATTTAAACTGATTCCCCAAAGATTAGCAAACCTCCAGTGTCAGAGGAGAGTAGGATCTGAGACTCCAGCATGAGTCCAATGTTATTATTTCTGAATGTTTACAGGGAAGTTTTCATTACTACAAATGTAGGTAATAAACCCTTTAAAGACATATGTTGCAAAAATACTGCAGCTATGGCCTTAGTCCTTTCAGCTGAGTGGGCTGATACAGTTAAGGCAACAGGCTCAACTGTATCACTTCACAGTTACCCTGAAGTAGTTTACTCTTGGGTTTTGGCATGAGGCATTCATTCACTTGTTCTGATGCTGTTAGGTAATACAGGTTCATCTACATTTTCCTGCTGACTGTGCCACCCTGTATCTCCAGTCCCCTTTGACTTTGTGGGTTAAGTCATACCTGCCTGTTAATACTGAAGCTTCAGATGTACTTTATACCTGACACTCAGTAAGGTAAGTAGATATATGTTCTGAAAGAGTAGACCTGAACTGGTACAACAAGAGTCTATAATAACTATAATTCCCCTGCAAACTTAACATATTTTGGGTTTTCTTGTTTTCAAGAATTTCTACACTTTTATCAGTAAGCCTCTGGCACCAGCTTGTACGCTTGCAAAACTGCAGTTTTTGCGTGTTAACAGTTCTTGCTGTCAGTCATACTCAAAGCAGAAAAAGGCTTCCTAGTCTTTCCCAGCCAACGAGCAAACCTCTCAAACAACCAACAACAGGTGTCTAATGGCTATATGGTAATTACGTCTAACTGTTAACATTCTTAGCTTTGCTGTCCTGTTGTTGTTTTAGTTGAGTTAAAGATTCAGCCTCAACCTTTCAAGTTCAAACTCCTGTTCTTTGGAATGTTTCCCACACTCTAATGCCTGCTGTAAGATTGACAATGTTTTTTTCAGCTGCTTAAAAGTTAATGAAGCTCCAAAACCACCAAAAAAATGTTTGGCTGGAGGTTCAGGAGAAATAATTGCTACAGTAGACATTTTACCACTCGTGCACTCTGGACCACAAATCTTAAAGGCAGACAGAGTCGAGTCCTGTAATGATTTATCTAATAACTTGAAGATGTTGGGCATTTTTAATAATTGATCCTGACTGTAGATCTTTAGTAACTCCTTACTATGTTTCTGCACAAACCCCTCTGCAGAAGCTATGTCCACAGCAAATATCAGCTACTGACACAATAGGTTACAACACTCAATCTTTAGACTTAATGCAAAAAGTGGTGGTAGGTTTTAATTTGAAAGCAGAACAAGATCATCAAGAACAAAGCTCTGGTGTAAGGTTCAGGCTTACAACAGTGTAAGCCACGTTTACTGAGCAGGTAGATTTACCTAACTGGAAAGAGGTCGATTGGCATACTGGGAATATCGGTAGACAGGTTGAAAACATGAGTGTCTGGCATTCTCAACTACGATAATAGGACAGTCATTCCTCAGAGGCACGAAATATATCAAGAAAAGACTCATAAGATATAGCTGATGCCATCTTGCAGCGACTCTTCACTCCTAGAATTCTCTCAGCCTCACCTGGACTCCAGCTTTTCCCCCCAAATTCCTTACATATCTGTGGAATCTCCAGTAGAGGATGACACCACAAATATTGCCAGCCATGACAAACAGCAATAAGGGTTGAGAAACACCATCATGTTGAATAGGTGCACTGTCAACCACCATAGACTCTCTTATGAATAACCAGGTGCAACAATCACGCACCCGAGCAGTAAATCCATCCTTGGCAAACAACCAAAAAACAGAGCAGCACATAGAATAGGTTAGGATAAGACCGAACTGCTTAACTTATGCTCCTTTACTAGCCATGAAAACATACGAGGAAAACTCTTTTAAGACAAACTCACATAAATACTACTGTGGCGTGTGGATCAACATTTCTGACTGTTGGCCTGATACTCCACTTTTCCAAACCTCCCCCAAATGAAGGATCCAGGATGGTGAAGTCTAGACTTCGAGGTCATAACCCTCATCGAGACCCACAAGCGAGCCCATCACCTCTACCACCAAACCAGATCGATAGCTCTGTGTTGTCTGGGCTGTCGGCCAGTGTTTACTTGTGTTGACCTCTGGAGCTCATGAAGACCAGCATAGGACAGATGACAGCAGGAACACAGGCAAGCACCATGGCAGAGAAGATGAGGGCAGACACTAGACAAGCTGAACAGATATACTGCTATCAAAGAAGAAAGGAATAGGGTCAGACAAAAGAAAAAAAAAGAAGGACAGCAACAACATGAGGGCAGGGCAAGATCAAATGTTCAAGAGAAAGTGAGTGCATCAATATAAAAAAGAAAGGCGTGGAGGAAAGGTGAGCAGTGAGCTTTGACAATGAGAGAGAGGAGTGCAAAAAGATGGTTGAAGGAGCGCAGCTTGGGTCAGAGGTAAGACTGAGGTATCTCGGGTTATCACAACAGTCAGTCAGCTAGAGACTTCCAACTATCATAGCAAAGCACGTTGCTCTCAATCCCACACAATCCTCTTCTCTGTTCTCCAACCCAGCCCTATTGACAAATCTAAAACCAAGGTCACAGCAGTGTTTACACAGTCTTTAGCCCAAATTACATCATCCAAACGCTGGCCTGCTGGATGCATCACACTGTCACTGAGAGTAAATGACCTGGCAGACTGCCGTCCTGCCAAAAGAGGAAAAAACAGAGGGAATGTGAGAGACAACAGGGTGGCAGGAGGGTGGGGTGGTGGTTCAGGGTGGGTCTGGGGTGGAGTCAAATCAGGAGGTAGGTCTGATAAAAGAAAAATGTGAAAGAGAAATGGCACAAGAGCTTTGAATGCAGAAACTTGTCAGGATGCTCAATGTGTGCCCTCTACGACAACAATTGAATGCCTCAAACACACAATGCTGTTGTCCCACTGGCAGTATTTCCCCCTTATGAGTCCATACACAAAACAACATAATGCATATTGTTGCTGGATCCCAATAATGATGCATAACCCGGTGGCTGCACAGGAATATAATACCAATATGTCAGGTCTCTGATTTGGCCACAATTTGCATGGTTATAATAGCTTATCGACTGGCTCAAGGTTGAGCAGGGCCAGCCGGCTTCACTGTAATGACTGGCCGTGTGCCTCCAACAGTTTATTTCAAGCTTCTGTGGCTCAGTCACCCGGCTCTCCATCTCATCAATACCCAATCTTGATCCCACTATCTGCATCCTGACAAAGTCTGCACAAACACGTCTGCCCCCCCACCTCCATATTACCAACAATCTCACCTCTACCTCTTCAATCCCCTCCATCACAGTGCTTTTTTTCTTTAAAATTTTAAATGATTTCTGTATTATGGAAGCATTTCCAATGGAGATCAATACAGGTGCAATTCATTCGGCTTCCCAAAATCAGTTTGTCTCCAAGTGTTTGCCCATATAACAGCTATCGACCCTTCCCAGGTTGGCCTGGTGCCCACCCCATTCAACATCTGTACAACAGCACAGCAAGCTCCAAGAGAAGAAACAAACATTTCAAATTAAAATTATAGATTTTGTTTGCATCAAGGAAAAATATGCTATTGTGAGACCTCTGAAAACAAGTGCATGTATTTATATACAAATAAAAATATTTTGTGAATATAATTTTTTCAAGCAATCCATAGCTACTTCATTGGTTTTAGTCCCAGTCACATTTGAAGTAAAATGAAATTGAATTTACCCAATACTAATCATTGTGTTAGTGTGACACAAGCACAATAACAGTGTTTCAGCAACTCCATGCACAGATAGGAGCTATCCAAAAAGTTAGCCAATAGAAAATTATGCAATTCCAAAACTACAAATCCAGATATAAGTCAACTGCAGCTTCATGTGGTTTATATGAAGCCTGTCTTGTGATTTGCTTTTACTTTGAAGAAAATTTGAAATCTTGTACAATGCCAGTAAATCATGATTATGAGTTAACACACAAACATAATAAACATAATAAAATGAACTACTGTTAGTGACATCACTGGCATGAATTAAAAAAAAAAATACAAACACAAATATTAAATTTACAAGTGTATTAAATCTAAAGGCTGTACTTGCCTTGTCACTTAAGCCTTTTAAGTTTTCATACAATAAGCTTTACCAGGTAACTGTTTTGTTCAAAATCAAACTTTAGCAAGTAAATAACAGACGAAGACTTAGCATGGAGATGGAAATCACTTTGAATTTTGAAATTAAAAATTACAAAGTTGAAAAAACTCAAATAATTATATCTGAGAAAAGGAAAAGCAATGAGGAAAATAGATAGAAGAGGTAAGTAAGCAAAAGGTAAACAAAAGACCTGATTGTGTGCCAAAGAAATAGGGAAAGAAAACAGACGATAGCATCAAAGAAATGAGATGGACAGAAGTACAGTCAAATAGATGTCTGTCGTCACAGAATTCTCCATGCATTTGCCACTGAAAGTCCTCTGCTTCCCAAAAGACTACAACACTTGACAGTGTGATTGTTTCAACACTAACATTCTAAGTTAGTGTCAAGGGAAAAATTCCTTAAGTGTGGCAGAAAGAGGCTATACAACGAGAGAAACCATCTGATTCCTGCTTACTGTGCCTTGCAATCAGAAAACAAAGATTTAAATTTACCGGGTAAAACAGCTACATTTTTTTTTTTTTTGCAATAACCTCATTCTGGTGAAAGTCTTTATGTAGAGATAGGAACAAACCAATTAAGCCATTATCAATAAAAGTTCATAGACATATTCCCATTTTGAGCTTAAACGCGTCTGTGAACTTCTTTATCCAATCCTCCCTTGATAAGTTTATGTTCCTACCTAACTAAACTACATTTTCTATTACATTTTGAGGCAAACACAATTTCGTTTTGAAATAAATACAAATATTTTCACCTGTGACATTGTAAGAAAAGTCTCCACTTTGAAAGAGCCACAAAATCTAAGTAAGATGGCAGAAGAGAAGGATGGAGGAATAAGTCAACCAAAAATTTCAGTTTTCAATGACTTTTAGTTTTCACTTGCTTTCTTATCGGGTTTAGGCATAAACTGTCACGCTTTGGTTTACACTGTCCCAATGATAACTACGTATTAGAAGCTTGGTTAAGTTTGGGCTCCATACTTACTTGGTTATGTTTAGGAAAAATATCATGGTTTGGTTTAAAATCCTCATAATTTCAGAACAAATTTGGAGCTTCTCTTCAATTTTCTGGGCTAGGGTTGGGACGATGAATCCAGCCTCATTTTTAATAAATGATAGGTTGGCTAAGAAGGAGTGAAAGTAAAGTAATAAAATACATGGCTAAGGTGTATTGATTAGAATGCATTTGTAGTATACACTACAAAAAAATGAATCCTGGCAGAAAACAAGTTATTTTTAATTTTCAGAATATATTTGAGAATGCAGTTTAGTTTCATTAGAATGCTATTTTGTGGAGACACGGTTGCCTTTTTCACATACATATACCTCTTGGTTACCTATTTAATTGCCTTTTTTTTGCTCTATATATAGCACTCAGAATCTAACAAGAAAATAACTCTCACATGCAAGCAAAATATAATGCTTTATTGTTGCTGACTACAATTCTTGGAAATAAAAAAAGATTACATAATGCCACTTGTAGTTTGTTTGGAGGATCAGATCAGCAAAAATAATGCTTTTTGTTGTTGATGTTGTTTGGTGAATGATAGATTGCAGTATATTTAAAGTCCAAAGCCCAAAAGGTATTCCACCGGTTGTCTAATCACAAACCATTCCCACTGCTTTGACAAATCAATTCGAAAACGTCACAGTTTTGGCTGTTGTGTAGCCATTTCCGAAATACAAAGAGGAGCAGGGGGGTTAGAAAGAGAAGAAAGGGATAAATTAAAAGGGGTGGTGGAAACAGGCAAGCAGTGGTCCTCGGTCGAGAGGTCAGAGTGAAGGCAGCACAGTCATGCCCACTGTGGGCACTCAGCTGGAACTAAATGTGGACACCGAGACGCCAACTGTTGGACTGCTGCCAAGGACCTCTCACCCTGCTGCGCTTTCTCTCCCTCCTTTTGCCCTGGATTCAACAAAGAGTGGGAACTCACTGCCTCCCACCTGCACCCTAACTCCCCCACACCACACCCTTCTAGTGTATTTTGCACTTATTCAGTCATTCAGCTTAACATTTTCATTACGCCCAGTGAGGGGAGAATAGAATGAAAAAAGACTGCTGAAGGGGGACATAAAGGACATCGGGGTGAACTTTAGACCTCTTACAGTCATCTTACCAAAAATATTACACATATTAATAACAATTTCAACACTACCACATATGAGAGTTTGTGCAGGACCACCCTCTCTGGGGTGTGTGGGGGAGACGATGGGGCCAGTGAGCTCTGAACAGCTGTAAGTGAGATGGATGTGCACGCACGCACATGCACACGCACAATCTGGGAGCACCAACACATGACAGAGCAAATAGGATTACAGTATGGAGGAAGACAAGGAGGATGATCCAAACACCATAATATCATTTCCAAGAAGCTGATGGGGCAGGGCATGAGGCGGGCAGGTGTGGGGAGGGCGGGGGTGAGGGGTTTAACAGGGGGCGGGCCAGGGGCTTAGCTGGTCAGGGGTCAGGCATATAGTGCAGCGATCTAATGGCTGTCTAGTTTGTGCACCACAGCTTAGCTCATGTTTTCCAAAAACAAGATACAGAAACTAGGCCAGGATTCAAGAGATGAAAAGCGCCACAAATAGCACACCGGATAAATGAAATGCACCAAAGTTCATATAGTTCAAACCTTTTTTTTTGCCGTAGAACCTTGTTTATCTTAATTCCTCAGAGACTGAAGTTATTCAGAGGAAAGTATTTGATACATACAAACACAGAGAAATCCCTTATTACTACTGATGAAATATAAAACATAAAAGCACGTATGGTGTGCATTCTAATTTATGCTCATTTGTATCAACATTGCTTATGATCATAGAACAAAAACCATAGTTCACTGGCAGACACAGTTTTTATATCTCTGAAGTGTTGGTGCCAATTTTAGATGGGTGGTGAGCTTTGAGACCCTGCTGTGGAAAGGTTACAGGCCAACAGCAGACATAAACCTGATGACATGGTCAACACAACAAGTACTGAGTGTCAGCTACGATTAAACCTTGGGTTAAATCCTGGGTGTACCCTGTCATTTGAAAGAAACATTTTCATATCACTTTATTATCATGTGATTTGTCGACTAATATTCAATGTATTAAAAGAGATTATGGTTGCATTAGAGGATTAAAGGCCTTTTGAGGAACAAGGAATGAACGTACAGTGACCCCCCACACCCAATACAGCCATACAGAAATTGTACACCAGTCTTGCCATATATGAATCTGATTACAGTGGGACTTCCAGGATGTGCTACAAAACGGTCAATTTCTCCCTCATTCATCTGTTCATCTATACATGCATTCATATCTGTGTTGACTGGTTCAAGGACCTGTCTGTGTGACAGAAAAAGGTTGATCCCGGGGCCAGAGCAGGGCTGGAATGCCAAGTATGGGTTTAAGCTGTAAGGTAACATCTATGTCAAAAGCCTCATCGTGTATAAGACTAAATCTCTGAGTTAGGCAGGATCAGGCAGGTCTTGAGTAGGAACTACTAAGACAATCTAATATGAACACTTTCAGCGTGGTCCACAGGAGCCAGCCTGACATGTGACTGGCTGCGACACCTTAAGTTCAAAGGGCAATACAGATTTCAGCAAATCTGAGCAGGCACGGCATGAGCTTATATTCAGAGAGGGGAGGGGGCACGGCTTGGCCTCCAACCCTTACCTACTAAGACCCTTGAAGTTTTTTACCCTGACCCAGACTTGACTCCTTCATCTGGGATGTTAGCTATACTAATTACTACCTGATAGCTGCCTGGTGCCAAATGCAATTCACTTCCCCCCCGATTCTCCTCGACTCTGCTCCAACAGCTGGTGCCAACCTCACTTAGCGCTCATGAAGTGTTTCAGACACGAAGTGCAGGCCCCCACCTTTGCTTTACTCTTGCAATCTACTTCTTTTGTTTCGGGTTTTGTTTTCTGGCCACATGTTGTTGAGCGGACAGGGTCAGGGGCAAATGGGAGGTGCACTGGCTATCATCAGAAGGTCAGTTAGCATGCAATTTAATTGTAAAAAGCAATCCATAAGACAAACTAGAGTGAATGCATCTCATTGTATGCATCTGCCAGTCAGTAAAGTGGCAGTTTACATTCATGCCCATCCACACTCATATAATATTTAGTGAAGACTTTACGATATTAAGTTCTTTGGAACAAACAAAAATCATATTCCTCGTGTGGTCTGATAGAATAGAAAGTTGTAGTCATGATCGTTAACTATGCTTCAAAGGTGGATGTTGCTGAAAAGAAACTACAAAGTCTAAAACATGAATGCTTTGCAGACATCTTTAACCCAACAGCCTAGAAAAAAAATCACATAAGTTTCAAGATGGGTACTAAAGATTAGTGTCACCAATTCAATCTTAGAACAAGTGTGAAATATGGTCAGAATTTCGATGTCTATCTCTGAGAAATGGTGTGGAATAATAGGCAGAAAAGTGATTTTGCAGGACATTGTGATGTCACGGTGAAACTAACCTTTGACCTTTTGGATACTAAATGTCATCACCGCAATATTTTCGTCCATTTAGTCATTTGTGTGAATTTTGTTATAATTAGCATATGAATTATCAAATTATTCCCCAAAAATGCTTTGTGAGGACCCCACTTTTTGATTCTGAAGAGTAGATAGAAGAAAAAATGTCTTCTCTGTGGCTGGGAAGACTATTATAATCTGAACAAGGGAGAAGGCAGGGTGGAAGTAGTTGAGTGGAGCGTCACAGCTAGACAGGTGCTCAGCCTTGGACTAAAGGGTGGGCAAAAGCACTGTCCCTTAGAGTAAAGAGGCCCAATTTATTTTCTCAATGCCCCGTGGCCGGTCTGTCCAACCTTGTGGCGACCTCTGCTACCTGATCTGCATGTTTACCACTTGGCTTTAGACCATCTTCTTTGCCCTCTGGGCCACTCCCACATCTCACTACAACAGCTAGTCATATCTAGGAATCCAGAGTGGACCCAGATCGATGTGAGTTTTCCTACGATTATCAGCATCTGGCTGCATGTGTGTGGTGTGTGTGTGTTTGTCTATAGGAGTGTATCGCTACATGTGTAGGGTCATCTCTGAGCATGTTTGTGTGAATCTGTAAGCATACATGCCGTTTTTACGCGTGTGTATGTGGACAAGTTGCCTGTCCATGTTGATTAGATAGGAGGTGTGCCCTGCAGTAGGTGGTGGATGTACTGGCTGACCAGCACAGAGATGCAGAGGCAGGGAGGAGTGGTGTTTTTCCGCTGGCTCTGTAGTTTAGCCCTGAGAGGCTCACCGAGGTGATAACCAGTCTGTCTCTAGGTCACCCTGATAACATGGCTGTACACACAGCATTCTTCATCTTGGGAGGACAAGAGCAAGTGTGTTTCTGCATGTGCAGGAATGTGTGCACACATATCTCCACCAAAATATAAAGGCTCATACCACAAAACCACACTGTTCAACATGACTTAGCACAGATGACACGTTAGAGGGCCTTTGAGTTTTACAGTGAGAGGACAAATAAAAAAGTGACTGAAAAGATATAAACACAAAGGACGACAAATGACAACACCAGTGGTCAAAGTCTAAATTGCAGAATCTCATGATATAGACAGAATAGTGCACGTGCACGATATAACATCACCTCAAAATGGATTTCCATGGTTACGTTGATCTTAATGTCAATCACATCTATATGAGAGACTATGAAAGACAAATGGGGAAAATGAAGATTGAGTGAGACCAACATAATATATAAAATCAAGGCAATTGCATACAGAGCAACTGGTTTGGTAGTAAAACAAATGACTTAGTTGCACACCGAGGAAAACAAAGCGTACTTTTTATGACTCATTTATTGCTGTTGGTTTAACTCAGTGCCAGACCATTTTCAAAGCTGAAAAGTCAGCTGACACACAGGTCAGAGGTCACCTGGTGCTAACCAGAGTAGTGACAGGCCAGCAATGGTCAGAAGATGCTGGTGGATAAACAAGAGAAGCAGGAAAAGAGGGTTTAGGATTAGGAGCCATAGCATCAGTGAAGGATCAGTGCAGTCTATCTCATTACTCCCAGGCACAATAAGCACAACAACTCTCTGAGCACTTTATAATTGCTGCTTCCTAGGCCACAAACAAGCTGTGTTTATTACCCCTTTCTACTCCTTGGTGCCTTCACTGGAAGAAAAAAAAAATCATCCTCTAATTGCCATATTTCTCTAATACTTGTGCACATTGGTTTCAGTGGTGATTTGTTTCCTGTCCTGGAGATGACTGGTTAATAAAGTTTTTATCTGTCAACATGGAGCACAGGAGAGGATTCAAGGTCACTGCTGTATACTCAAAACCTAGCTGGTCATGGAATCTACCATCACTTTTGTTTACATAATTATATAAATAAGATTTAATTTTCTTTTCTCAGCAAAAAGACAAATAAACATTATAATTTGAGGCTGATTATGGCTCAAGGACTTTCAAGGGTGATTTTTTTCCCCTTAATTTTCTAATCATCTCTTTGGCAATTACGTGCATTCCAAATATATTCTCATGGCATCCATGTTTGTTTTTTTTGGTTTTTTTTATTCATAACAATCACATTAAATGTGCATTTCATTATAATCTAATTGTGCAGAAGGGATTAGAGGATACAACTGCTGCCACAAAATATCTAAAAGGTTTAGCTTAACAGGAGCAGTAGGTTTAAGAACACACTGACATTAAACGGACTGAGAAGATCCATGGAATTAAAAAAAGAAGAATAAAACTTGCAACTAATTACAAATAGAGAGCAAAAGTCATAAAATCAAATTAAAGGTGAGAAGAACTAACTTCTTTTTTTTACTTTCTGTGATGACTGCATCTGTATTTCTGATGTCACTTGAAAAAACTGCAGGCAAATAAAGATAAAACGGCACTTAAACTCAGACTGACCAACATTATTCTGTTTTTTATTGAGAAAGTAAAGACTGAACTTAATGCTTTAAGAACAAACAAAAAACCAAGCAAGTGTTGACAAGATACTGTATAATTGGAGTGTTTGCAGTAAATACAATTATGAGGACAAAATACTTAATACGCTGGCAAAATT
Organism: Amphiprion ocellaris; assembly: GCF_022539595.1. Taxonomy (NCBI): domain Eukaryota; kingdom Metazoa; phylum Chordata; class Actinopteri; family Pomacentridae; genus Amphiprion; species Amphiprion ocellaris. The sequence goes on along the minus strand of NC_072771.1, from coordinate 21,677,871 downwards.
GACTGAAAAAAACAAAACAACCAAAACGACTATTGGTATCTGTGTTTTTGGCTTCCTTTCTTGGCATAATCGTGAAGTAAAATATTTAGTTTAAAGCAAAATTAGCTATAATCATATTCTTAGCGTCAAATTATAATACTGTGGAGTAGTTTTTTTGGCAATGTGAACATACAAGGATTTATGGTGACACCCTCATATGATTACTCAATAGATTAACCTCTCCCTGCCCTAATCTACTTTATCCCATCAGCTAAACTACCACATGTGAGGAACACTACTGTTACTGCCAAAACATTTACAGTATTCAAATGGAATATATTTAAAAAGTGATTCAGGCAACATAGCAAATAAATATCAAAAACAATTTCAGCAATGAGGAACAAAAGTGTGGCTCAGAGGTTTTCCCATTTGGCTCGGTTATCCTCTCATCTTCTCACTGATAAGGTTAATGCCAATAATGATGAGTATCATCATAGTGGTGCTGCTACACAGATACCATTACAGTGACAATTGCTGGATGGCAGCTCGTGCCTTGTTAATGAGAGCACTGTGATACTGGGAGACTATGGGATGAAGGCGATCGCTGAGAGTCAGTGTGTTAGTAGTGGTTCGGATTTGCTGTGACCCTGTAGGGCTTAATGGATTAATTCCACACCAGAGTATGTACCTAAAACTAGTCCACAACCACAAGGACACAGTGTGCTACTATGGTATTTCCTACATTCTGACTAAACCCCAATCCAAAAGAATCTACAGTGCCGTACAGCGTGTGATGATCAGGAATGCCCCGATTTTCACATTCACCTTTTCACTTCACCCTGCTGATGCTGCCACCATCCAGTGTTGTATATGCACGGTTAGTGTGTTCTTTTTTCTAAGTAGTTTGCCACATGTCGAGGTCATGGGTAAAGGCTGGGCGGATTAGAGCCTATATCGTCTCAATGAGAAGAGGCCATATGGGCAAACGAGATCCATGTCCATGGGGCACTAATCTGGGAATGCCCCTGCACATTAGTGCCCCCATCTGACCCTGAATACTCAGAGAAAAAAGAGCCTTGATCATGAAAGAAGATTAAAAACACTACCAGAGCAAACAAACACAGTGCAATGTGCAACCATATTGGTGCCATTCAAGCTAAATTTACACAGAAAGAACTGTCATGTGAAGCTTACTGCTTGAACATGTGTGAAAAATTATGCCTTTAAGTCACAAATTAGTAGGATTTAAGTGAAAATGTATACAAGATACTGTATACTGCAGATAAAGATGTGCTTAAAGGAAAATTTCTTCTATAGAAAGAAATTTACACAGTTATTATCTGAATAATACTTGCTGTGCCCAATAGAGTAAAAAAGTCATAAATAAAGCTGTAGGAGGTATGGTAAGAGAAAAAAAAAGTGGAGATAAAACAAGAAGGAGGGGGTATTTATAAGAGATTCTGTCCCACTGATTGGCTGCGAGGCGAGTAGCAGAAGGACAAATGGACAAATCTGAGGAGCTAATAAGAGTGAATACAGAACAGCCCTCATGGGCAAATCTGGTACTAAGATGATAATGAGATTATAAAACCCCACTATATTGCAGCAAATTGTATAAGTGTTTCATTGAACCTTGTTGAACTTTCATTTATGCATGCAAGGCTCTTTCCCTTTTTGTCTCTCTCCTTTCTTCCTTTTCCTGGGATGATGGGTAGAGTATGCGGAAGGAGGAGAGGATAAAATGCCTCCTGGATAGAGTTTACCTAGTGCAGGGGTGAATTGGAGACCACAGACTGGGCTTTCCAGACACACTTCTACTTAGCATTACCACAATACAATTAAGTATTTAAGGGCTCTGAGTGAGATATGATTATAAATCTTACTTCACATCTTACACACGTATTTATTCTCATATTTAAGTATAGCCGATTGCTGTCAGCATACTAATTAGCAAACATGTATTTCACAGTTTTTTCCAAACTCTGATGTTTTCCAGTCAAATTAATAGAACCAATTCAGTGATTCCTCTAGGATGTTTTCCTGCAGCGGCCGCAGAATATTTTTGTATAAAGTTTTTGATTTTTAACACACTTGCCAAAATTTAGATAAACAAACTGTAAATCATGGTTTCATAAGTGAAGACTGTGGATAAAAAATGCAAGTTTGAACCATTTAAAATTAAATCTACAACACAATAGAGCCAGCCAGTTCATCGCTTGTGGTAGTCACGACTCTGGAAACACCTACTCAGGTAAAGAGTTCAATTACAGGTGGCCACAAGAATTGTATAGCAGAAAAGACATAGAATAAGTCATGGTCATGATGGGCAGTGTTTTTAAAAAGTCAGACCATCATTCACAGATGCACAAAAAAGCAAAATGTTGTGGTGTTATGCAATGTTATGATATAGAGGACCCCCAATAAATTTGACTTTGCCTTAACCTTTTCATATAATTATCTTACACAAATTCTGTGCATACTTGATGACAAAGTGAATTACAAATATGATAATACACATAATTATCAAGAAGAGAAATCCTTTTATAAAGCTGTAACTTCAAAACTTTCATGCCATTTTTCTTTTAGCCTTAAATCTCTTTTAAGTATCTCTAAATAAAAGAAACATACATTTAAGCATCTTTAAACAGAACTTAGAAGAATTTAGTGACGGGACCTTCAAGAAACATTTCAATCAGATATCAGAAAATCCGTACAAAAACCCCCAAAAGTTAAAGAAAATGAAAGCAAAGAGGGAAGATAGTCTGTATATTCACCACTCTCCTTCGCTCATATCCTTTATCTCCTATACACCAGGCTCTTGATAATGAGCCAAGGCACCACTCCAGCCAAGGCAGCTGAGAGTTAAATACATTGCAATACATATTTCCACAAAAGAGTCTGGCGCTCTCAGTTATGTTTCATGGGTACTTAACCACTTAAAGAAATCTGTGTGTTTTCCAACTAATGTTCTCTTTATTCAATACTCTGGCACTCATGTCAAAAAAGAGACCACCAAAATTAAAGTAGCACCAGCATTTAAAGAACCTGAACCACTTTCTGGCTTGGTGTAGTTTTACAGAAGTACATGTTTTGCCTTACATCCTAAACACTCACTGCTCCCTCTTATTCCTCCTGAGTCTCCAAGGAAATGTGCCCCTCATGGCTACACCGTTCTATCAAATACAGGTATATACCACAGATGTTGTGCCACGTTTTGTACACATTTAAAATTCAGGTCTATTTTGGATAGTTGGGATTGGGGTTCAAAACAAGATTTAGGTATGACAGATGTCTACATAGGAAGAACAGAGAGGAAAAAACGGTTCTTGTTCATTGTCCAAACTAGTAGATACAAAATTCAGAAGTTTTCTACTGTTGCTCTTAGAATAGTATTTACATTGTATAACATTTTTGACAAGCTGGTTATAAAAAGTAATGACACGATCAAACAAGCTCTTTTTTCTTCAGCAGTAACATAGCATGAATGTCCCAGATCTAGTTTTTATTGCCTGTAAGACAGAATGAGGAAAAGCAACACAAATCATCTAAACAACAGCTTTGCATGACTCAACAGTGCTTTTGTTTTTGTCTTATTCTCATCATTGTACTGTATTTGTAAGCCTGTCCAAATTGGTTTACCGCCTTTATCGAAGCTGACAGAGTTTGATTCAAATAGAAAAACATAACTTAACCTTCAGCTTAATATCTTCAGTTTTAGTTATTTTTAAAATTGTACAATAAAAATGGCTTAACTCTTTAACTCTGTTTCAGAAATTTTCACTTTTCAATTCACAGCATGCTTAGAAGAGAATCCAAAAAACACCTAAGCTCTCCATTTTTTTCTCGGGGTCAAGAAAGTTTGTTTTGTTCTTGCTGAAGAAACTTGAAGCTGCTGAAAACATAGTTCCCCAGCAGATGTCATAGCATAAAGTGACTGCAACTAAACCTGTCACTCCAGAGTCTCCACAACACAAATCACACAACTCTATAAGAGGGGAAAAGGGCAAAAGAGAATAAGATCTCTGAACTGCTTAGATATGCTCTCCCTCTCTCACCTCATTGCCCAGTTCTGCACTTGGCAAATCATCAACCAGTAAAGTGTGTTTGTTACTCAGGTGTTTGGGCTTAATAGTTGTTTGAATTTAAGATGTCAAAATATGATCACAAATTAAACCAAATTATTCTTCTGTCTGACAAATTAGGGGGACTTTGTTACTACTTTCTGACAGACAGACCACTCCCAGAGTTCTTGGCATCAGCATTTTCCACATCATGATGATATGGTTTGTCACAACTGTGACCCAGACAATAGCCTGATCCAACACCAGCGAATCCAGGTCAGAGGTGAGGATCCGGTTCACCAAAGTTTACCTGTCTATTTCCTGCAACACTAGCACAACGTGTGCCGGTCAGGCTAAGAAAACACTGAAATACATATGTGAAAACACAGACACAAACACACACACATTTGCATGTGATCTTTCACCGAGGTAGCGGACTTCCACCTTGCCAAGCTGAAAAAACACTGGTTGGAGGGGGTGAGGTTATGAGTGGGCCTGGGTTTCCTCTCTAAGAATTAAGTCACACAAACATCAATCAGACAGTTGTGTGTGGTGAACAAGTGCAGACAGCTAGTGGTGCTTCACGGTCATAAATGCGTGGATCAGGGAGGTGCGGGTAACAGTCAAGTCAAACTTATAGCGGGGTCGAGCTCATTTGCAATAAAAGCATGACAGTGAGTGTGTCAGCTTGGCTGCTTATATTTCAAGGCACTCTTTTGTGGCTCTGTGGTGTCTTTTTTATTAATTACTAACTCTCAGACGTATGGGCCTTAGGTAAAGTAGAACGGCAAATTGACCTCCCATGTCATTTCACAAAAATCATTTCTCATTTCTATGACAATATTGCATCACTTTCTCAGCCTTCTGTCTGCTATTTTCATTCAAGATACAGAAATCAAGAAAGTCTTTCAACTTGTAATTATGGAAAAACTACAGGGAAAGCCATAAAGTGTGCAAAGATTACATACACTAGCATATATGTATGTTGTAAAAGGAAATGAAAGTGAGTCCCTTTCTGCAGTCCATTACGGTTAATTACAGCTTTGTGCTGGGATGCTTGTATGAGAGCAGGGTTGGTAATTAAAGTACAGGTAAGACATTAACTTACTTTTGTTAGCCATTAATCAGTGTTTACCTTCAGAGAGCTCTCCCTTTGTAATTAATAATCAGCTTGGACAATGAGTAATCACCCAAGAGGAAGTTGTGTGTGAATGTGTGTGTGCTTATGTCTATGTGTGTGTGCGTGTGTGTGTGTGTGTGCGTGTGTGTGTGTGTGTGTGTGTGTGTGTGTGTGTGTGTGTGTGTGTGTGTGTGTGTGTGTGTGTGTTATTAGCAAAGGGGTTTTCCCACCTTTGAAAGAGCAGCCTCACTGATCAAACAAGCGATCATCCATCTCACCGGAGAAAAAGTCAATAAACTAAGCAACAAAAACAGAAGATCCTTTACATGGGGCACTGTACTGTTTTTGCTCTCTTTCCGCCCATCTATTTCTTGTCACTCTCACATTTTATGTTTCATCCATCTCTTGACATCTAAACAGCAGAAAGAGTTTGGAATGATTACACTTTAGGAAGGCCTCAGCACCCAACTCCTCAACTTATGTGTGTCAGCCTTGCACCTATTGCAACACACACACACACACACACACACACACACACACACACACACACACACACACACACACACACACACACACACACACACACACACACACACACACACACACACACACACACACAAGCAAAGAGAGCTTTTCCAGCAGGAGATTGATTCCACTGTATCTGCATATTTAGCCTGTGTTCAGCGTGCTGCTAACTGATAAAATTCTGCTAGTGCGCCAGACCGCTGCCAAACGCCAGAGCAATGACCTTCTTGGGGGAACAAATTCCTTTCGCAAGATGGAAAAAAAAAAAGAATGGAATAAAAACAACAAAGATTAAGACCAAAAAAAAGTTAAAAATGAAAGGGAAGAAGCTCACTAGTCAACAGGGAATGAATCCAGGTTTTAAACACATTTAAAACAAGAAATGGAGATGTTAGTGGACACCCCCGCTATACATCATTTTCCCTCTCTCTAAGTCCTTCCAGGCCAATCAGAGTGCTGTGCTGGTATACATTGCTTTACAGATGATTAAAAAAAGCAGACAAGCTCTGCCCCCACTTCTCCTTACCCCCTTCTGCCAAGAGTCTACTAGCATGGTGAACACAATCATCATATCATCCCTGCACACACAGGGAGGCAGGACGCAGGAGGAAAAGGGAAGAGGTAGATCTATAGAGAAAGTCAGAAACAGAGAAGAATAAGAAGGAAGAACAGACGCAGACACAGCAAAAGAGCAATGGCAAAACTCATACTTCAACACATTCACCCATCATGTTGCCGGACAAAAACACATCCAATACTTTACTAGCCTTCAGACATCTTTGTGTGTGTGTGTGCGTGTGTGCGTGTGTGCGTGTGTCTGATCGTATGCCATTCTCCACAGCAGCCGAGTTGCCCCAGGCCTGACTGAGTCTGGCTCCACACAAGAGCAGTGGTTCACATTGTGATGTGTGTCTTTGCATATGTGCATGTGCACGCATGACAACAAGGATTCATTGGTCTGTTTTCTGTAACTGCGACGCTTTATCTCCAGCCCTGATTACCTACCAACACACACACACACACACACACACACACACACACACACACACACACACACACACACACACACACACACACACACACACACACACACACACACACACACACACACACACACACACACACACACACACACACACACACACACACTCATACACACACCCATACTATAGCAACGCAGACAACAAGCAGTCATGGTAGGAGAAAAGGTGACTGTTTGGAGCAGTATGTGTATTGATTGAAGTGTTGGGCCACGATGCCTTGACAGGCTTCCCTCAACCTTCTCTCAACCTCGTCACCTCTGTTGCTCTGCTGTGACTCTCCCCACAATGGCTGCTGCTTGCAAACCTGCCAGGCTGCCAAGGACACAAAGATGACTGAGTCAACCTTTGACATCAGAAGCTGCCACCAAAAGACCAGAGACAAGCCAAGTTGGCAGCTCTGTTAACAGGCTAGAGACTCAGATCTTTTCAGCTTAGTTAAAGTATCAAAAGTCAATAGAGCACAAGTCAATAGTGCATACATATGGATGGACACTGTGTCAAACAGGTCTGTGTTTGGACAATGTTGGGTATGTCAAAAGTTTCGAAAAGGTGACCTCAATATTTTAGCCCAATCATTGCTGTCTTCTGAATGACGGCAGTCACTGAGAAGGGACATAAATTATCAAAGTGAACACTGACATTTGAACATGAAATACAGCATGGGGTTTTGTACTGAAGGATAGATGACATTTCGAAGAGCTGATTCACTGGTAGATGTTAAGGCCACCCACCCACACAGTTCCATGTGGAACATGGTGTTTTAGTGGACAAGATGAGATAAGAGTGTGAGAGATGTATTCAGTGACATGTGGATCATGTGCAAAATGACCTATACATTCACAGTGACGCCAGTCAGGAGCTTTGACTAGAATAAAATCACAAAGCAAGACCTCCTGAGTGATGATGGAAATGAGAGAACAGCTAAGGTTATTAGTGTTCTAAAGTAACAATCAATGCTTAAACACACACACATAAAGTAAAAACAGGTGTTTTAAATACTTATGCCAGGTATATCGTCTCCTGTGTAAGGTTGGACTTTCCTTTGTTTCTGTGCGTGTGCTTGTGCATGTCTCACGTGTGACACTCTTCAAATAACGCTGCAATCATCATCTCTTATCAACGCTCATGTTGAGGATTACAGCTTTCATCCCTAATCCTACATTAAGGACACATTCTCATGATGGACGTGACATCATCAAGGCCAGTCAACCGCAGAGAGGGCACAAGGACAGGAAGCCAAACACCACAGGAAAGGATTAATGAATATAGGAGTCAGAGTGGATGATGAAAAAGAAGGAGAGAGAGAGTGCAACAAAAAAGAAGACAAAAATAGAAACTCAAACATTACATTTTCTGCAGTGTGTGTGAGACAACCTCTGTATATTTGTTTCAAGATAATCTGCCACTGCTTCTGTTTCTCAGACAAGGATCCTTCTCAATCAGCCCTACTAAGACCTAGAATCTACTCAGTACCCAGAAACATGTGGATGCGCACACAAGAACAAATACTGTCAACATCCTGAACTGCACTGACTGAACCCTGATAATCTGCACATGTAGACTGCTATAAGCCACTGCTGAAGACATACAGAGGCACAACAAACACTGAGTAATGTATCTGTATTAAGTGCATCTGTCATTTATGACAGAGGTGCTAATTTCACTTACCTGCACTGGCACCACTTTGAGACAGTCTCAAGTGAGATATAACAGATCCACCTTATAGTCTCAGCTTTGACCAGGGACAAAACATTCAAGGAAAAACACCTAAACTTGATTTGTCCATCTTCTCTTAGAAAAAAAAAAGACTCATATTTTCCTGCTACATATAAGGGGATCTCTAGCCATGGTTTCTCAACATTCAGTTAGTTTGTAAATATCTTTGTGAATGTGAAAATCATTAGCCAAAATTCACTGTTTTATTACTTATTATCATAATATCACTGTTTGTGATCCTTTAGTTTAATCTATTTCTTATTAAAAAAAACACTTGGCTTCTCTAAGGTTGAGACACTGCTTGTTGCCTGCAAAGGAAACTCTGTATTGACCAACAGCTTGTGTACCATTATTTTATTGTTCAACTATCTTGAAACTAATAAAATCAAATTACACAGTTGTCATATTTGGAACTGCTTGCGATCCCGGTAATGCCTCAATGACAGAAATCAAAAGATAGCATTTTGTTTAATACCTGCAGAGACTCTGGGGCAGTCCGGCAGCATAGGATCCAGTGGTGTGTCCAAGGGCTCTGGACTCGACACCCAGTTACAACAATGCTGTGAGGGGAAAAAAGATTGACAATTTGAAAAACTGTGAGGGCAGACTCCTCCTTCTAGTTATATGTTACTCCTATAAAACATGTAAATGGCTTCTACATAGACTGCCTGTAGCATGTGAAGAGTGTGCATACAGGAAATTAATATATGTGGCAACCAGCAATCTTCACAGTTACTCCCACAAAGAAAATATGACATGGAAATACAAAGAGAATGGATTTGATATAAACTGTATGTGTTCAAGGTTGTTGATAAGTACATTCTTAAATTAAATCTAAAGAGAAATTACAAGGAAACAGACTGAAAATAGAAAAGAAATGGAGATAAAGAAAAGGAGGACAGGTGGGGAGGACAAGGGGAGAGGCAGCAAGAAAGAGGTGTGTGCATAGATGAGCAAGGTGGGGGAAGAGAAGGAGAGAGAGACAGGAACAAGCAATTAAAAGCTATGTGACATGTTGCTCAGACAGCTTGGCGTTTGTTTGTGGTGCAGAGCTGAGGCCTTCTACCATGGTGGATCAGTGGACGCCCTGGGGGAGGGTGTCTGCCCAGCTTGCTGACCCATAACCCCCTGCAAACACCCCTACTCCTCTCAAACCCCCTGTGGTTGACAAGTCTACTGTCAGAAAGAGGAGAAGACCTCTTTATCTGTTTTTGCTGTCTTCATCTCCCTGTCTGTGTGGCAACCCCTCATTCTACCTACCACTGTAGGTTATTTCAGACATATAGAGTTTAAACCATGATGTGCCATTAATGAAGTGTATCAATGCCTTAGAACAAAGCAACTTTTCCAGTGCTTGGAGTTTTCATTCTCTGGGTCAGCAGATGACAACATATCAAAGAGTGTTTTCTCTTTTGACTGTGCAATGTGGATTGGTATGCTGTGGCTTGTAAGGTTAGTACAAAAACAAGGGAAAAGGGAGAAAGAGACAGAGGGAGGCTGAGAAGGAATGCTTAGAGAAGACGTTCCCCCAGATAAGATAAAAGTTCAATAGAAGAAAGAGAAAATGTAAAGAGATTAGAATGTGCAGCTGGCGTCCTTCTGAATCACTGCTTATCTGCCCTTGTTTACTTTCACCCTGGCCCCCTGACAGCCATTACCGTGTTGTGTGTGCTTGTGTGCGCATGTGTGTGCTTGTGTGTGTGGGTCAGTGACTGCATTTCAGGGGGTCTCCCAAGAAGATGTGCAGTGTTGTGAACCCGTCAGACTCAAACACACCCAAATGCACACGTGCTTTGACATTTTTGCTCTCAGCGACCCTGACTCCCAAGGCCCTGAAAGCGGACTCGCTGGATAAACAAATCCATGAAACATCTCCCACTTGAACCACTTCTACATACACACAAAAGTCCAGGGTTGCATGATACCTCTACTCACCTATCGTCCCTCAAGTAACCCCCTTCACGGAAAGACACAATAGAACTTTTAGGTGCACAATAGAACTTGTAGGTATGAATAGAGGAAACTATGTTGTGTGCTAGTGTATTTGTGGTCCCTGTTTTTCTGTATGACTATGAAGAGGTATAGAGAGACACTGAGCACATCTGATGCCTATTTCAGTTCCTCTTGGGTGGTGTTTTTTGTTGACACAAGTGTCTGCAGAAATGTCAAAGCTGATGTCTTACATTACTGACTGCTTAACATTTTCTACAACTTCTGCAGCTGCACAGTGATTTATTTACTGTAAGCTTATAAAGACATACAGGAATACCTTGCAAGAGATGATCATGATGAAACATCTGGCACATGTATGCAAATCCATAGCAAATATCATCAAGTAAGTAAACAAATTCAGTTGGGAAATGTGTACAAAAAGGTTTGTTATTATGATAAAGTTTTCTTCGTGTAATCCATTCATATCCAATCAAACAAAATGGAAATCAACTAAAGTGAAAACTGTATCCACCTCCTCTTCAAAAATAGAAATGCCCACTTCACTCTCTTCCACTATATTCAATTTCTTTAGCCCTGTCAATCAAATGTACTAGCAGATGGAAGGGAAGTAGAATAAGAAGACCCAAAAAGGTTGAGGACAGATCAGCAGAGAGATGAGAGGGGATGGAGGGTAGGAGGTTGGGGGATTTAGTGTTGGAGGGAAGATGACAAGTCATCTTGGTAAACAGTGGCATATTGTGTATTTTTAGATTCTTTGCTTTGCCCTAGATGTGCTCTCCTCTGAGCCTGGGCTTGAGGGCAGAGCGGTGCAGAGTAGCACAGAAGCAGTGGGGCTCCTTGACTGCTACATCAAGTGTCTCATTGTATCTCCTTTAATTCATTCAGTCTGTCTGGAGGAAGATGTCAGCTGGGCTGTGGAGCAGTGGGCTGAAGGCGGCTGGAGAGAGGGGAAGGAGAGGAGTCTTTCAAAGGGCCCTCCTCCCTCCCCTACACCTCCACCATCACCATCACCACCAATGGAGGCAGGGAGGCTGAGGTTTGAATAGATTTGTCAAGGCAACAACACACATGTGCGCACAAACTCTTGGATAAATGCACACACACACAGCACAAAGCCCCAGTGCTGTGGGAGACCGCAGGCATAACAGCAGTCACATAAAGGCAAGGCCTGCTGGTTGGGATTAGAGAGGGGTGACATGACAAAAGGATGGCACATCACATCGGCTGCCTCTGACGCATAGCATCATCACTTCAAGCAGCTCGTTCACCAATCAATGGAGCCATTGAACCAAAGGCCGACAGAGAAACAAACATGTAAACAGATTTGACTCTTCCCCCACCTCTTCTGCTCCAAGCATGAGTTTCTCTCTGTGTGCTCAGGTTTGTGCTGTTTATGGACACATACATGTACCCATGCACACAGTCTGCAACACACACGACCACCAAGATTACGCACAAATAATGTTCTAAAAGATCTCTTAAAATCGTGAGTTAAGAGGCTACAGCAAACCAACGGACGAAGAGCATGGTTCTAGAGTGAAAATGGCAAGCAGGTGACAGGTCCACTCTATCTGCTTTTCTTTTAAGAGTTTCTTTTTATGTACATAGTGAATGTGTGTAATGCCTTTCTGTGTGTGTGTGTGTGTGTGTGTGTGTGTGTGTGTGTGTGTGTGTGTGTGTGTGTGTGTGATCCACCACCTGTTGCCTTTTGCAATTCAGAGTGGAAGCCAGCCCACTGCTTTCATATATACAACACAAACACATGCACACACAAAGCACTGCATTCAGTTGATGGCAGGGTATTCGAATAGAGCTATCATAAGATCAATTATGTATTTTACAGGTGCAAGCTACTACATAGTATCACATAAGAAGTGTTACAAGAATACACTCACAAAGCCTTTCAAAGGAATTCATTCTCCCTAATGTCCAAAGTTGCAGTAAAGATCAAAGAGAAAACACTATGAATTCAGACCTGGTCCAAATTCATCAGCAGCCTTTCAAGGTCACAATGCAAAGACTGAGTATAAAACAAGCGGATAAAAGTGACTTCATCATCAAATACATTACAAAATTATCTCATGTTGATGTTTCTAGGAAACTGTTGCACAGATATAAATACAAAGATAAAACAAAAGTTTGCATACAACTGGCTCCACTCAGTTGTAAAAAAAACAACAACAAAAACTACTGTTCTAAAAGCACACCACACTGAGTCCCATGATAGAAACTCTGTACAAAGTGCACAAAAGTCTCCTAAACTATAACACACATGACAGCCTGCAACCTAACTTCCCAGAAAGTAGTCCTGAGTATCAATTCTTGCTCACACTCCTCTGTGTCTGCCTCTCTCCCACCTCCTCCAGTTGCTGTATAATCTCTATGGATTAGGATGGTTTATTCATGACCATAGTGTAGTCTGTATGTGTGTGTTTGTGTATGTGTGTGTGTGTGTGTATGTGCATTCTGGGCAGGCCACTAGAGTGTGACAGCAGGCCAGCACAGTGACAGGAGACACCTTGGAGACTGTGACAGGCTGCCAGCTGTACACCATCATTTGGATTTCTCTCTCTCACTCACTTCTCCTCACTATGCTACTCATCTACTGGATCTCCACATACATCTCTTCATCCCCTCTCTTCCATCTGTATTCTCTCCATTCATATCGTACCTGTCTTTTTGTTTTTCCTTTCCACAACTCTACCCGGTGCTTTCTCAGTGGCAGTCAACAGGACTTAAATAATTGAACGTTTCTCATACTTTATTTCTTTGTCTATTTCCTTTTCTGTCTCAGTCAATGGATGAGTCTTTCTATCTCTGCCTCAGCTTATTCCCTCTCCCTTTTCTTTTCTCTCACCTTCATGCTGTATTTTATCTCCTTGCTGTGACGTCAGTTGCCCCTCGTCTGACCTATCTGGTCTATATAACCTGGCTCAGTGGGGTCCGATCTCTAAATCCCATCTTCTCTCTTTTACTCCTCTCATCGCTTCATCCCACCATCCAGTGACCTCTTGAACCCCGAAGGAAGGGAATTATCTCCGTCCAAGGAGAACAGAGCAGTGCACTGCTGGGGTGCCCCGACCTCACATGCACCCACTGCTATGGGCACCCATATTTATACACCACCCAGGGCATTACTCAGGTTCAGTGTTAGCAACCCTCTGTGATTTACTACAGCATCTAGGCTTCCCTCCATGTGTGCCCATACCTTAGTGTGAAATGCAAGTGTTATTTATGTTCAAAATCCAGCTGTGTATGCGTTACTGATATGGATGTCCTTTAAAAAAGGGCACTGTATTCATCTCCTCTCTGTCTGTGGGCTTGTGTATATAGGTTTTCCACAGGACCAACAAGTGTGCTCACATGTACACTGTGAATGCTGGTAATTCAAAGACAAACAAAGAAAAAAAATGAGAAAATGATAGGACCTGCTAAATAAGTTCTGACCTTTTGGTGGAACCACTGCACATATACCACTATTGATGACAGATTAGATTTTGGATTCAACTCAATCCTCATGTAGACCTGTTGCTTGTTAACTAAGACTGCCATCCATGCCCAGCAGAAAGTAATGTGATTAAACACTAAATTTGATTCATACAACAGATATGAGAGATTTTAAAATATTATATAACAATAATATATTATTTTGCTGGGTTTCCAGTATCAGTATAAATCAATTCATATACACACGTGGACAAAAATGTTTGTACCCCTCAGTTAATGAAAGAAAAACCCACAACAATCACAGAAATAATTTGAATCTGACAAAAGTAATAATAAATAAAAATTCTATGAAAATTAACCGAGGAAAATCAGACATTGCTTTTGAACCGTGGTTTGACAGAATTTTTTTAAAAAATAAATTCATGAAACAGGCCTGGACAAAAATGATGGTAACTTTAACTTGATATTTTGTTGCACAACCTTTTGAGGCAATCACTGCAATCAAACCATTTCTGTAACTGTCAGTGAGACTTCTGCACCTCTCAGCAGGTATTCTGGTCCACTCCTCATGAGCAGACTGCTCCAGTTGTCTCAGGTTTGAAGGGTGCCTTCTCCAGACGCCATGTTTCAGCTCCTTCCACAGATGTTCAATAGGATTTAGATCAGGGCTCATAGAAGGCCACTTCAGAATAGCCTAATGTTTTCCTCTTAGCCATTCTTGGCTGTTTTTAGCTGTGTGTTTTGGGTCATTATCCTGTTGCAAGACCCATGACCTGCGACTGAGACCAAGCTTTCTGACACTGGGCAGCACATTTCTCTCTAGAATACCTTGATAGTCATGAGATTTCATTGTACCCTGCACAGATTCAAGACACCCTGTACCAGATGCAGCAAAGCAGCCCCAGAACATAACAGAGCCTCCTCCATGTTTCACAGTAGGGACAGTGTTCTTTTCTTGATATGCTTCATTTTTGCGTTTGTGAACATAGAGCTGATGTGCCTTGCCAAAAAGTTCAAGTTTTGTCTGGTCTGTCCATAGGACATTCTCCCAGAAGCTTTGTGGCTTGTCAACATGCAGTTTGGCAAATTCCAGTCTGGCTTTTTTATGATTTGTTTTCAATAATGGTGTCTTCCTTGGCCGTCTCCCATGAAGTCCACTTTGGCTCAAACAACGACGGATGGTGGGATCTGATACCGATGTACCTTGACCTTGGAGTTCACCTTTAATGTCTTTAGAGGTTGTTCTGGGCTCTTTTGTTACCATTCCTATTATCAGTCTCTTCCATTTGTCATCAATTTTCCTCCTGTGGCCACGTCCAGGGAGGTTGGCTACAGTCCCATGGATCTTAAATTTCTGAATAATATGTGCAGCTGTAGTCACAGGAACATCAAGCTGCTTGGAGATGGTCTTATAGCCTTTACCTTTAACATGCTTGTCTATAATTTTCTTTCTAATCTCCTCTCTCCTTGGCTTCCTCTGGTCCATGTTTAGTGTGGTACACACCATGTCACCAAACAGAACAGTGACTACTTGTAACCCTATAAATAGGCTGACTGACTGATTACAAGTTTGTAGACACCTGTGATGCTAATTAGAGGACACACCTTGATTGAACATGTCCCTATGGTCACATTGTTTTTAGTCTTTTCTAGTGGTACCATCATTTTTGTCCAGGCCTGTTTCATGAGTTTATTTTTTAAAATAATTCTGTTGAACCATAGTTCAAAAGCAATGTCTAATTTTCATTGGTTAATTTTCATAGAATTTTTATTTATTATTAAAAATTCTATGAAAATTATTTCTGTTACCATTGTGGGTTTTTCTTTTATTAACCGAGGGGGTACCAACAATTTTGTCCACGTGTGTAATTGCAAATCACAACATATGCCATCTCAAAGTACTTTGCAGAGGTAAGGTCAAAATCTTACAATATTATAGAGAGAAACCCAACATTTTCCCATTCAGCAAGCACTTGGTGATAGTAGGGAGGAAAATTTCCCTTTTAACAGGACGAAACCTCTGGCAGAACCAGGCTCAAGGAAGGTCCCCATCTGCCTCGACTGTTTGAAATGAGGTGATGGAATCAGACGTTAAAATATCCAAAACTTAAAACTGATTTGAAAAAAAATATCATTATTATAGTTGCAAGACCAAAATTGTTTTGGTAAAGTAGAAGACTAATAATGCAAGGAACAGAGGTAGAAAAAGAGAGTATATACAATCAGTAGGTGTACTCATTTCCTGCTTTTTTTTGTTGTTGCTTTATCATTGAGAAGGACATAGCAACGCATAGGTGTGTCACTGTTTCCTTTTAATTAGGCAGGCTCGTCTCTTAATTCAGCCAAAAAGGACAGTGGGTTAATGAGTATGAGAGAGAGTGAATCCTTGCCCGTCCCCTTCCCCTGACTGGACAATGAAGGTTATTTCAGATTTATTGTTCTGGGTAATCATCACAAATAGAAAATCATTTAACATTCCAATTATGTGGTGTCCCACACATCCCTTAGATGAATCAAAAATAGGAAATGCCAAACAAGGATAAGGGGGCCAGTGCAACCTTGAATCCCCACCATTTAAACTAACATACGTACACATTCACAGACAGCTGACACACTTGAGCACACCAACTACACACATGTGGAATTGGAGATCACAGAAATGGCAAAAACTAAAGCAAACTATATAAAAGAGGATGCAATACAAATAAAGGTATGGTATGGGATTGTGTGTGTTTCTAAATGTGAGACCATGTGTGTGAGCGCATGACATTTGCATCTCTGGCTCTCCAGCAGCTTTGGTCTTGGCTCGTCCTCATCTGTATGTGCATACTGAGTGAACCCAGGTGATGCATATGGCACAGAGGTCACACCAGAAAGGGCAAATGCTAAAATGAAGCTAACACAAATGCACATGTGCACCTGAATTATATCTCACACTCTTACCCACAAGCACATATGAACAAATGCATGCATTCTTCCAGATACTATGCATTCCCAGCCACACACATATGCAGTATGTGCACCAGCAACGGTTAGCTGCCTTGGTTATTCATTGACATGCACCCAGGAAAAAAAAGTGGATGTGGATTTAAAAAACAAAACAACAACAACATGCAAACAATAGTACTCCATGACTTCTAAGACTGGCTGTTAGTCTGGGCTACCTGTGTAGGTCAGCAGGGTAGTGGAGAGAAATTAGAGGAGCAAAATGTGAGAGACTTTGGCTCACTGCTAAAGGCGAATTTACATGATGAGATGAGAGCTTGGGGATGGACCTCTGCACACCTAACAGCATCTTTGTTAGCCTTTGGTATGTGAGTGTGTATTTGAGAATGTATAGTTATTTTACCTGCTGCATCCAGTCCTGTGTGCTTTTGCTGGTCTCCTGTAGCCAGATGTTGTGAGCAGAGTCAGTCAGAGCCACCGCACACACTCTGTTCTTCACTTGCATTTCTCTCTGATTCATCTGACACAAAAAGCAAATCAAACTTGGGTTAGTCATCCTTCCAGCATCTTAATCACACAGTCACTTTTGCTGAGGAGAACATTTGAATACCATAGACACCTCACGTTGTAAGAGACATCTCTTTAGAAAAACAAATCATGCATTTTAAAATGTATGATGTGAATAAAATCATTATAATATGACATACTAATTGTGTCAGCAGATATTTGCCTAATAAAAAATGTATTCCCTGACAACATGCACTGTCAGCCTGCTTCTATGATAGCAACGGCCCAGTGGACAGCTTTGTAACTGGAGGATACAGATTCCACCTGCTGTATAGCATAATGTTATAAAGTGAAATATGAAAGAGCGCTGCTCCACCGTAGTGTGTCCTTGTCACGTTCTGTGCAAATGTCCTTCCCTGTGCACGTTCAAATACCTTGGTCCCCATTCTTAATACCCTTTCCCTTCACATGTCACAGAGAATGTGGCGTTCGCAGGCCCGTCTTCTTATTCCCCTCTGAATGTCAACGCCAAGGAAAATGTCACACAAAGGACTTGTTACCGCACTACAATAGACTTCCCACACTGCTGGTCCAACCCCAAGGAGTACTATAGCCAGGCCTTGGGAACGAGTCGTTTCACTCTGTTTCGCTTTAAGATAAAATGGGAAGAAAAGAGAACAGGACTTGCAACAATAGGTTAACAATCACTTACTGTATACATTAAGTGAAAGTGGAAAAGACTGGAGGACTGAGGGCAGAGTGTTGCAGTATAGCACTAAATTTAGTCAGTGCCTGCTCATCTATGACTATAAAACCATACAGACGCAGTTTTAACAACATTAAAGCTTCATCTTAACTGTAAGTGTAGAGGGCGGGGGGATATTTGAAACACCCTGAACAACTTAAAATGGCATTGGTGTTTATGGCTTGGTGCCTAGGAATAAGGCAAGTGCTTCAGTGGGAGATCTAAGTAAGGTAAAGGCTAAGGCAGGGATTGGAATATCAGGCATTACTTAGTGCTTGCATGTAAGAACTGGATAAATATTGGCCTGTAAAAGCCCAAGAGTAATAAAATAAAATTGGGCTGTGGCATGAGTATAAAGCTGTGTTTTCAGACGGAATGGAGGGTTTAAGGTGGGACTTAAGTTTGAATGTGAGTCTAGCTAATGCAGGAGCAATCACACAGACCAGCTCTGGCTGGCTGTACATTAAAATGACGGTGGGCATTTGAATACATCCTCCCCTGCCCAGCCAAATTAAAGTGGGAGTGTATAGAGATAAATGGAATCTATTAAGGCACTAAGGACTCATACATCATCCCGCTGATAAGGTTTCCACTGGAGCTTCTTCACCATAGTGGAGAACACGGCAGAGTGAGAGGGGAGGTACAAACATAGAGATTAAAGTGCACAACGGTACAGATACACAAAAAATGACATACGTGCACATGTATGCACAGACACATTTGCTCACTCTCACAAAATCATGCTATCACATACACACCAGTACAAACTCCTCACTATACTCCCTCCTCATCCACGCTTGGTTGAAAAGCTTTCCTCTGGCAGAACTGGGCCCATGGGAACAGCAAAGTCAACCTTTTAAAACTGGAGATGTCATTCAAGGTCTTGTTTTCTGGCAGTAGCCAAATGGGCCAGTCCCTGAGTAAGGGGGCTTCTAGCAGAGGCCAGAAAACAGCAGACAGTGGTTTGACTGGCCATGGAAAACACTCAGCACATGTCTTCAATCCAGTAAACAACATTGCCCATGCCTGGGATTTCCAAGAGGAAATTGGAAAACATTGTTTGTTGCTATTGGATGTTCTTTTAAAAGATCCATTCAAATGGTTTTCACTTTTAATGGAAAACTTATTTTACATTTGTATGCTTCACTGGATATCACAAGTGTATTAAAACTTTAACACAGCTATAATAAATTTGCCATAAACATTTGTCAACTTGCCAGTAATGACAGTTTTCTAAAGTTTATCTTCAGTTATTTTGACATGCCACTTTTAAAACACAGTACTTAAGATATATTGGGCGATATGCGACTAGATGTAAATGACAGAACAAGATTAGCAGAAAAAACAAACAGAGGGAGTGTTTGTGCATGCCTGCATGTCCGTAGATATTGGTGCGTAGAAACAAATGTAAGCAGATATAAGTGTACTGCTCACGGAGTATCGGAGGGTCTGTTTGGTGCAGAAGCCAGTGAATGACAGACAGTGGTTAGACATAGATTAAGGCATGTTTCTACAGAAAAAGCACAGCTGGTAAAGTGGGAGTGAAGCTGGCTATAGATGGTGGAGGATGAACTTGTCTAGAACCTAAATACTGGACTTACCAATTTAGAAAACATATGATTAATCTTAGTGTAGACAGACCATCTCATCAAGCAGATGGATAACTAGGGAGAACTTTAAAAAAAAAAAAAAGGATAACAAGACTGTTGAAAATCTACAAACAGCCATTTAAATTGATTAGATTCAGCACCTCTGGATATTTTTGCTAGGCACAAAAAGATTCCACCTAGCTAAATTTTATTGGTTTGTAATCTAACAAAAAAACTACTTTCTCTCTGCCTTTCTTTAACTAATTTCTGTGCTCAAGTTTTTCTAAGATTTGCTATTTGAAGATATTCACACAGTGTTTCATATTTGCTGAAAGGAGAAGGGAAAATAAATCAGGAACTCTCACCAAACAAAGTCTGTTTTCCTTATGATGCCTCAACCAAAGATTAAAGACCAAAGAACTCCATCTCCCAACGCTGGCTATATCAATCACTCATTCTGACAGCCCTCATTGCTGCAATGTCTACACACAGACAGTTGGCTGTGGTAACAGTTGGGGTAATAGGTTGACAAATAATGACTCCAGGAGAGAATGCTGTATGCTGTGTGGCCTCGACCACAGTAATTTTGACACCCACAGGGTCCCATGTTTTACAAGCCACAATGACAACTGTGGTTAGCTGCATGTTGAAAGCATAATCTAAGCAAGCCTGTATCTTCTTCTAGGTGGGTAACGCTCATAGTCAACTTACAAACTGTTATTTCCATGAGGCCACATTCCCCAAAGTGGATATAAATGTAAGCTGTCTTCTCATATCACTCATCATTTTACACAATGTTATCCTGTGAGTCAGTGTTAGCCATGTATATCCAGAATGTTAAATGTGCTAATTCACTATGTAACTGCAGACAACAGCTTTAACAAGGAAAGAAGCCAGTTGTTATGATCAGTCTTGTATTAGAGGGAGGGGGGGGAGGAAGAGAAACATGTGGAAATACTTGTTGAACTAAAACCAACACACAGCTGCTGAGGCATTTTCTGCCTTTCTGGCCTTTCTTTTAATGCTAAAGCAGCTGGATATGCAGAGTAAAGTTCAGGTGGGTGTTGGACATGTGCAGCTTGTGTGTCAAAAATTATAAGAGGAGTAGAAAGGCAGAAGGCTATAAGAAACTCAGCGGATATCAAAAGGGGTATGCTAGCAGGGAAAAGAAAGTAATAAGGAGATAAAGCAAGACAGATGAGAGACAGACAGGCAGATGTGTACAACAAAGAATATTTATAAATACTTTATTAATCCCCATGAGGAAATTATCTATTCCCTTGGCCCGCTTCAGAGACAGATCACACCAAAGGGTCAGCATCAGATCAGTGTCCCAGAAGCAAGTGGGCTTTTACCGTATTTCTAAAACATAAGCAGAAGATTAGACTTAAACAGGAGTGATGCATTCCATCACAGGAGTTTGAACCAGAGTACTCAGCTTGAATGGCGGCCTTCCCACCCACCAGAGTACCTTGATGAAATGTTTATCACCAGCCTAATGTTCTTCATCTATCTTCTGCACCAAAACTGACTTATAAATCTAATTCAGTTAAGTTATCAAGGCCGTTTTCACACCATAATTTGGTGTTCCAGAAAAAAAATGTACAATTTTTTTTTAACACGCCGCTGTGACCGTGCCTTGTTTGAACGCACTCCCTCACTGCACTTTGGATTTAATTCGAGCGAAACTACACATCACATTTAAATTCCTGTGAACTCTGATAACAGAGCTGAGTCACAACTGATGACGCAGACTTGAATTCACCCCCACCCCACATACATTCAAACTCTGGATGAACTATGAAATCCTTCTCCCTCTTTTTACCCCTCTCCCCTTTTTCTCCTCCTCATAAACCATTTCTTTTCTGATTTGTCCGCAGAGGGCCTGGTTGCTATAGAAACACACAAACATCACAGATTCTGACCCCCTGGTTGGCACAATTCTGCTAAATCCAGCTTTTCACAAGCTCTATGAAATAGCCAACCCCCACGCATTCGGAGCCACTCAAAGACATGCAGACACACATACACACAGACTTTCCTCTAACCCCTGTATCTTGTACCTGACCTCTCACATGGCCCTTAGCAAAGTACAGTGTTTACCGGTTTAAGCTGCTTCCTGCTACAAAGCCCGCTAATTGCCAGACTTTTTGTTGTGCATAATCTTATTTTCACCACTGACGTAGAATGTGATATGCGATGGGTGTGTGTATGAAGGAGGAAAGCGGGGCATATTAATCATGTTTATTTATCTGGACGAGGAGTTGAAATAAACGACGAGACATCATTTAACAGCATGCTAAGCTAATCTCTGGTCGAGATAAATACTTCATTTCTCTCCTCTCCGTGTGACGCTCCCTTGCTCACGACTGCTCCGCTGACGCTACATCTAAACACCGGCAATAATAAAGACAATTATTTAGGCCTTTGATAATTATGTGTCAAAGGCAGCGAAAGCCACAAGATAATTGGGCGAAAACTGAATGGTAATCCACAATGGAGTTCCCTGTGGGGAGACAGGCAGACTCATCCCTAGAAAGAATGCAGAGTGAGAGAAAAGAGAGAACCACGCGAAGACAGAAAGATGAGAGCTCTTTAAGGGGCCTTGCTCACTGTCAGACAGTCAATGTGAAAAGCCACAATTATACATAGAGAGAGTGTGCAAAGAGAGAGCAGCAAACAAGAGGAAGGAAAACAAGGGATAGAGGGAGAATGACAGAAAATAAGTGAGAATGAAAAAGAGGACAAAATGTAGAGTGTTAGTGAGAGTGAGCAAAGACTGAGCAGAGGCCAAGGGGAAGGAAAAGTGTGTGTCTGAGAGAGAGAGAGAGAGAGAGAGAGAGAGAGAGAAGCACCCCGTGACGATGCCAGTCAGAGACAAGGCTTATAATGTGGCTGCGCCATGCACTGCCAACAGCCACAGATAATCTAGGACTACCCACTGAGCACTGAAGCACTGCTTAAATATTTGATTGATTAACTGTCCTGTTGCTGCCAGAGAGTAAGAGGAGAGCATCAGAGAAGCCAGGGCGAACACAGAAAAAACAAACAAACATGCATGTGGGTGCACACCGGAAGGTTTGAAAACACATGGCGCAGAAACACTACAACACATACACCCCCATAAATCCCTACACAACATTGGAAGAGGGGTACAAACACACACAAACATGTACACATTGAAAGCATGTGCAGACTCGGCAAAGACAGTGGCAAGGGCTAGGCAAGGGAAAACAAACATTAATGCTGACCGATGCTCTCGCAGTGATTTTTCTCATATCATCACATATAATCATATAACATAAAATAACCAGTGGATTCACCACAGGGAGGATGTGTGTGTGTGCTGTCTCTCCTATTTCAATCTACATACGATATTATGTTGCTCACTGATCTCAGGTCAAAGTAAGGCGGACAGGAGTGAGAGAGCAGCGGGTTCTTTACCTATCCTATCTGTGACACACATGCACAAATCACACTCATCCCACTTCATCCCTGGCTGTGAAAACACAGGCAGCTGGCCCCCCACGTTCCAACACCCTCCACAGGAAGAGACAACACCAGCGCTTCCTGTGGCTTTGAAGCAGCGGTCCCAGGTCCCCAGTCGGTCCCCAGTTTCCTTTGTCTTAACCGCAGGAAGGAAGCCCTCTCCAGCACGAGGCCACAGGGCCCTGGGTAGCGACAGGGAGTGTGTTTGTGTATGTGCAACCTTTGGTGTTGTGGGAGTGTGCAGAGGTTTTGCTCACTGAGGTCATGTGCATTTACTCGCAGGGTTTTTTCCCTTCTGACTCTCCAGAGTATGAACTCTGGTAGTGGCAGGGGTGTAGAGGTGGAGGGAGAGAGCAGGAGAAAACTGCAATAACTTCCTCCTCTCTTTCCTCTTTCCTGCTCTTGGCTGTTCGCCAAATGCACGATGGCGAGAAGATGAGGGAGAGAGAAAGAGAGAAAGGGGGGATGGCGGCTGGAGAGACAGGGTGAGAAGGGGGCATTGCTGAACTGTGTGAGTGACACAACCGGACACTGGGCTGTGAGAGGTGGTGTGTGTCCGTGTACGTGTCAGGGAGGACTCTGTGTGGGTATAAACATGCAAACCACACACATTAGTGCACACACTCAGATGCACGGAGATACACACCAACATCAGTGGGGGTGGTGAGGAAAAGGAAGGCCAATAAATATTTACTGACACAGCAGAGGTGGAGAATGGTTGTCCACTGGTGGAAACAAAAGGCAGAGGATGAGGAGCGGCGTGCCAGGAAACCTGCCGGCTGCAGGCGCTGTGCCCCGCTTATGCCCACATGGAAAACAAGAGGAAGATGGGAAGAGAGGACAGAGGAGAGAGAGAGAGAGAGGGCAGGGAGGAAGGGATAGAGAGAGGGAACAAGGAAGGGACGGATGGTGTTGTGGGTAAGAGAACGCTCATAAATAAAAGTGTCCTGGAGAAAAAGAAACTGCTGTTCACCTAATAAAAAAATATGATTTAGTATCTTCAGGACAGGGTTGAATGAGAATTTCAATATGTGGGGGAGTCGGTTTGTGCATGTGGATATGTGCCAGGAAGCATTTATTTAAAAAACATTTTTCTCATATTACTTTTCATGTTATTGTTTGTAGTTCTCTTTGCAATTGTCTGCATAATCAGTGATTTTGTTCTTCCTGCTAGTGATATAAAATTCTATAAAATAATGAGTACATGAACTTTTGAATTCCTGTTGGTTTTCACTTGACTAACAACTCTTTTATTGTGGTGGCATTACATTCAAATCATACAGACCAGATAAGCCAAGCAACTCTTCAGACGTATAGCCCTACATCATAGTTGCTGCAGCAGAATTTAATTAATTTCTTATTAACATGTGCAATGTGTTAATAATGTGAGCTCCCAACAGTTTGATCAATTTACATTGTCACAAAGAAGAATGGTAGTCACTGCTCAGGTTGCTCCAGCTATGTCAACAATATCCCTATAATATCCACATTTAAATGATATTGACACAATTAAGAAGCAGACAAACTTTTCAAACATTAACAACGCTACGTATTTATGTATTGTATGGCAATAGCAATGACAGAAATTCTTTAAATGCTAATTTCTAATTAAACGTTCCTTAACAAAGTGAAATTAAGGCAAATTGGCTAAATAAAATCCAAGTGAATTGGGATGTATCTTAGTTAAGAAAACCGGCATAAAGTATGGTGCGCAATACCTTTATCATTCCCAAATCATTGGCCATATTAAAAGCTTTGGCCTACGGAGTGAAACGAGAAATAAACTTTTGCGCGCTGAATACAGTCTTGGCCTCCTCATCTCTGTTCGCCTTTTCTCTCCCTCTCTCTCTCTCTCACTCTGAAAGTGCTTCTTTCTTGTCTTCCTCCCTGTCTCCCAACCCTCTGGCAATGCTGTAAAATAGAAACCTAACCTCAATATTTTCCCTCACGGTGCTGGGACTTGCTGGCCCATTAAATTCCCCTTCCCATGTGTCAGCTTGCACATTTCCACCATGAAATTTTCGTATAATTAAACTTTCTTAATGATTTATAAGCTATAATAATAGCCGTAAGTATTTCAGAGCAGGTTAAAGGGACAGCCTTTAAGTGTACACCGGGGGATGACCCTGTTTTAACATAGTTTCGGATGGGTGATTCTCGGCTGGAGACGAGGATGGATAAGGGCAGGGGAGAATGGGATTGACGGAGGGAGGGAGTGAACGAGAAGTGGATGGAGGAGCAGACTGAGACCTTTGGGTTGTAAATCAGGGTGATACTGACATCGAGGAAAACCAAGGGCTCCCTGAACCCTTGCAGGGAAGAGGCAGCTTACCACAGACAGACAGGGAAAGATACACATGCAGAGCAGGCGTAAGCAACAACAGAGTCTGAGCAACTGCGAGAAAAATGCGGAAACTCTGGGCGAAGAGATTTAGAAAGCTAGACATAGGTAGAAAGAGAGGTAGACTGAGGGCTGAAACATCAGATAAAAAATAAATCACAATGTAAACAGAATGCAGAAATGCATACCAAACTATATCACGACACACATAAAAATGTCTGTTAAATAAAAGGAAAAAATACTATGACGCACATCATTTTACAAAACATAAATTCGACTAATCCTGCTGGGGCACATAGACACTAATAAACTGGCAAAGTTTACTGTACACATCTTAAACAGTAAGAATCAGTGTCTAAATGATGGGCAGAAACAGTTTGTACGCATGTTCTGGGGCACACACACAAACACACACACAGATGTTTGCTCTCTGATGCCTCTCTGATGGTGAGGCTGATATGATTGCCACTTAGGAAATCAGTGTGTTTTCACACCACTCTCAGCTCTGCCAAAGCTAATGTGTTAAATATCCATCGGGTACTGCTGTCCATTTCTAAGACACACAGACACACGCTGCCTTAGGGGCTGATAAACACTGATTCCTTGTACTAACTGAGCCCAAAGTTGGCATTCAAGCCAGCATTTCTAAATTGGGGTGTAGTGAGAAAATTTCAACAAGAGATGATGTGGAATTTTCACTCTATTCTTCTAAATTTGTTGTGAGGAGGCTGAAGTAGAGCTAAATTTTAACAGTTGAGCGACTTTTTTTTCCCACTTTGCTTGTTATGAAGAAAAGCCCTTTTATTTTTCAGTAGTCACAGTTACAAGTTACATACCAATTCACTTTATGCTGCTCAAATCAGCTCATAAAGTTAAGCTACTGTATCTGTTTCAGAAGCGGCCGACGGTAAAATCTACCAAATAACTCAGTGGACTGTTTTTCACCTTAGCTGTGATTGGGGGGAAGAGAAAGAAAAAAAAATCCCAAAGTGCATGCTGCCCTGCACATAACTGGCAAATCAGGTGTGTATTTTTGTATGTGTGTGTGTCCCTTCAGGGCTGCAGGATTTGAATTCTCAGGGGACATGTTTTGTTTCAACTTTCAGGCCCACTCAGCCCATCTCTACAAAGCAACACGGACAAGTGAAAAAAAAAGTTTGGGGGGAAAAAAAGAAAGGGGAGGAGAGGTAAAAGACAGTGCTAACGAAAGTGACAAAGACAGTCTTCCTCCCTTCAGTTATCATCCTCTGCTCCTTCATATTTGCTCGTCTCCTGTGCCGTGGGGCAGGGAGAAAAGAGAGAGGCCCAAAAAAGGTTCTGTGAACCCCCTGTACTCAAAGGAAGGAGAGAGTGAGGGAGGGGAAACTACAGAAGGCCAACTGAAATTAATGGTAATATATAACAATCTGAAATTAACTTCTCATTGCCACCAGCCATGATTTAAAACAGCTTTTTAACGAGTGGAAAGATGAGTCAGAAAAGAAAGAGAAAGAGAGAGGGTTGAGGCCATATTACAAATTGGACAGGCTGGGGGAAGCTACAAGTTAATTTGCCCCATCATGTAAAAACTTTGCAGTTCTCAAGGCATACTCACTTAAATTATTATTTTTATGCCCAAAGTAATCAAGACAGAAGACTGAAAGATAAAAAATAATACTAATGCAGGATATAAGAAAATACAAAGCAATTCAATTAGTTGATTTAATAGGCATTTTAAAGGGGAAAAAATGAATTTAAATTGTATCCTAATGTTCTGTTGGACTAGATTTAATAGCAAAAACATAGATTGTCAAAAGGCAAAACAAAAAAAAAAAGTTTAAACTTTTGGTTGTATTTTAGCCAGCAACCATGGAAATCTTTCCAAAAATTAATGAGATTCTACACATTGGTTTTAGAAAAGTATTAAATTAAAAATGATAATAATACTACTAATAATAATAATAATATACTAATAATAGGCGACACTACATATTTTAAATACAACATAAGAACACTCGCATGTAGAATCAGTTACTTTTGTTGTTCTTCTACTATTCTTTACAAGTTATTCAGAGTCTAGTTTAATGAATTATGTGCTCCACAACCACAGCATTACACTTTAGTATTTAATAATAAAATTACACAACAATGATTCCCTTCATAAATTAAACGTAAAATTTACAAAAAAAACAAAAAATGTACACCGGTTAAAGTTCTTTTCAAGTGATATTGTTGATTAAAAACAAAGCCTGAGAGGAGGATGAGGTGCGCACACACACACACACACACACACACACACACACACACACACACACACACACACACACACACACACACACACACACACACACACACACACACACACACAAACACACACAAATGGCGCACACACATGCACACACAATTCAGTATAAAGCATATTATTAATCTTATGAAAAAAGCAATTAAATCAAAGTGGTATAGAGCCTCAAGCTATGAGGACTGTCAATTCTGCTGGAAATGCCACAGAAGATTACAGTTGGGTTTGTGGATTCCATGAACCCTTTTTTGATTAGGGAGTCAATTATTTCTTATTACTGAAGATGCTATTTCGGAAAAAGACCTTGTCAGTCAATCATGCAAAAAGTCCTCGAAAAGCGTGAATAAACCGCTAAAGAGAGAGGTGGAGGCGGGGTGGGGGGTGGCACTGACCCTTTTCCCTACCCAAACTCCTACTTGTAGTGAAATTACCTTTTAACTATTACACCTCTGTCAGGTCTTTGTCAGCGTATGGTAATTAGGGCCTTCAGTGAAGCGCATTTGAAAAGAAAATATATTTATTAGTTTATCTCAGAGAAAGGCATTTACCCAGAGCTGAAGGTAAGTTTGAATCTGGTGATTATCTTGTCATTTTCAAACAGTTTTTTCTAAGAGTGTGTGCATGTGTGCGATAGTAGGTGTTTGTGTGAGTGTGTGCGTGCCAGTGTTGAGTGAACTGTCGCAGATGATGCCAGGTAGTGTGCTGCCGTGTCTGCATGTGTGTGTGTTTGGATGGACAGACACATGTGCATTCATACACACACACACACACACACACACACACACACACATATATGTATATAATATATATTTATACAAATGTGTGCCTGTGTGTGTGTGTGTGTACTTTGGCTGCATTCAGCACACTGATAGGCGAGCACAGCACATTTCTCCCGTCCTCTTTGTTCTGTGTTGGGTTTGACACCTCTAAACAATAACAGCGCTTCACTTCGCCCAGCCCCAACCCACCACCATCCACACGCTGCATGGACGGGAGCTGCCAATTAGCACTATCAAACACCCCTCATCAGCTGTCTGCTTACCATATAAAACACAACAAATCAATAATTCAGAGTTTCCTTCAAAAACAATCACATTCATCAGCAGACTTAAGGATACATGAGGGAAGGGAGCATTTATCACTAATTGCACAGTATGGCTTGTATGTATAGGAAAGACGTACAAAAAAAAAAAAAACTACTGGTGTGGCCACATGAGGTGGAGTGACAAGCTCCCAACCAGCAGAGTAGAAACAAAGATCTGAGTCCTCTCTGTCTCTGTCTCCTTTCCAACTCTGGTGTCTAGAATTGATTTTGGGGCCGGGTCCTTCTTGACCCGACCCGAATGCAATCGAGGTCCCTTGTCTAAATTGCCAGGCTTTTGGATAAACAGGGCAGTTGCTCTCATGCATTATCCTTTTTCCATATACATAAAAACTCTCCTCTTTTTTCAGTTCACTACCTTTGTCTAATGCTGTGTTTGCCGGCCAATGGGCAGCCAGATGATACGGTGCGACCCAGGGGACAGAGGCCGACATGGAGAGAGAGACATGGAGAGGGGGGCCTGTCATGGACAGAGGGTCTCTGAGGGCCGGAGGTGAGCAGAGGTGACTGGGAGATGACTGTCGCTCTTCTCGGTGGTCCAAGACCTTTTCATTAACCCACACCCCTGGGCTTGCCAAACAGAAACAGGGGGTGAAAGTGAGGACAGGGGGATCCGGATGGGTGCCGAGCACTAGCCCTGATGACCACCAGAGACCTGCATTCTGCCTGCCTTCCTGTCTGTCTGAATGCAGATCTGTGTCATCCATTACAGACAAGGGACTGCTTTTTAACGAAATGCAAACACAAACAGGAGCACATGCATGAGCACACAGACAAAGGCAAAACACGCACATACAAAAAATACATATGCATCAAAGCCTGCTAAGGGAAAGAGAGGGGTAACAAAGGACAGGCAGTGCCCCCTAGTGTTTTCATCAAAGAGAACTCAGACCAAATCAACTAACCATCACCCCAAGTGAAGACACAAAAACAGTTGGGAAAGGAGAGCAAAGGGAAAAGGGAGAGGTGGAGGGAGGTGAGAGGTGAAGAGGCTTAATTCATGAGAGAAATGGCTTCACATGTGGACGGCACAGGCAGGGAGGTGGTTGAGGAAGGTGGAGGGGGCAAGACACTGGAGACAGGAAGGATGGATGAAGAAGGGATGCAAATTAACAAGCGAGTTTCAGTGATGGGGGGTGTATTGTACATGTTAGTTGGTTGATGGTGAGGAGTTAAAAGTTGTGTGAGACCACCAAGATATTTTCAGTGTTCAAGGCCGCGGAAGCGAGAAAGTGAGAGGAGGAGAAAGGGAGGAAGAGAGGCAGGCAGGCCATGCATGAAAGCCAATGTCAGAAGAGTCCAGAGGAATCGCTGAGTGTGAAGCCATCTAATAGGAAAGCAGAATATATATGAGACAGGGACACACACGCCGACTGTGAATTACAAAGCCCCCCGATGTGGCCTCGTAACTGATCTGAACATGAACTACAAACTAATGACTAACATGATGGGGTTAAAATGAAAATCTACTATTCTGTGGCTTTAGCTTTTTGGAGTAAATGCAAACTCATGCTGATATACCATAACCTGGATGACTGAGAATCTTCACACACCTAACATAAAAACATTTGTATTTAAACACGAATGTGTAAAAAAAAAACCAAAAATCTGCATGTGTGTCTTTTTTGTTTGTTTGTGGATTTTTATTTATTTTTTTTTTACTCGGACAGCACATCCAGTTTCAAATTCCCACCATGAAACAAGGCCTACCCTTCAGTGAGTTCCACATTCAGCTCCGAGTCGGCTAACACATCAAAGGCTGCTCTACACCAGGAGTCTCTCGCTCGCTCTCCTTCTCCCTTCCTTTCTCTGCCTTCCTTTGGTCTTTCATAACCCCATCGTATTTCACAGCACATAAAGCCTTAAAATGGCACATAAAACAGTTCATCTCTTTTCACAGTCAGCTTTCCAGGCTTAAAAAATTAAATATGTTTTACTGCAGGTACATAACTAAAACACACCCCTGGAAAAAAATTGCCATAAAGGATTCAAAGTAGGCTTTCCATAAGTATTGGAGGCTACAGAATCGGGAATAGATCAAATGGATAGCCAAAATGGGGTATGCAAAGCTTAAAGTGCAGAAAAGACAGAAAAACTTCAGGACTGCATGATTTTCCTTTTTCCATCACTCCCATCATTGTGTTTTCTGTTTAAACACTTCAGATAGGTGAAGAAAACAAACCACACAGTCTGCAGGTTATGCACTGATACTGAAAAAATTCTTTATAAAGTGTAAAAAAAAAAAGTGCTGTGACCCTGGAACTGAGCAAAGCGAAAACACCACAGAATACCAACACTGCATTCACTGAACTTTAAAAGCAGCAAAAGACAGAGCGGGTGATAGGGATGGGCGTGGATGAAGATGTAGAGTTTGGATGAAAAAAACAGAAAGTATAGGAGAAGATGGGAGACACGGAGGCAGTGGAGGGAGAAAGGTTTTAAACTTCAACCCTAAAGTCACTGAGTTCACTGACATTTGCACCAGGATCCGCCTAGCTGTGCCTCACAGCTTTTCAAAAATAACACTTTCTCTCCTTTCAGTTCCTAAGACTTATTCTTCCTTCTACTTTTGCCACAGAATAAGACCATTCACCGTCTTGAGGGCAGAGAAAAACACACACACACACACAGAAAAGCGAACTGGATTCAAAGTGTTGAATTCGATTGATGCAAGACAATCTGCAGCCCTGTGCGTTCTCAGGATTCCTCTCCTATATTGTATGCATTCTAATGGCAGAATTAACAAGGGGGGAGGATAAAAAAAAAAAAAGACAAGTGACAAGTGATTCATTTGAGCTGTCAACATGTCATCTTCAACACATTCAAACCTCGTGTCAAGCACTTGTATTCCCTCTATGGTGAAGGTGACCTAGGTCGTAACCAGCTGACACACACAGACACAGCAGGTGAAAGCTGGAAACACCACAGTGGGAACAGAGAATGTGAGATGATGAAAGGCAAGCTTGAGCAAAAGGAATAACGGGATAAACAAAACAAACACCAAAAAAAATCTTCTCGGAAAAACACTTGGGGATACTTCTTCAAGTTGCATTTTCAGGTAAGAATAAAATAAGCTTTTCGCAGATCATTCATGTGGCATTTTAGATGATATGGAGACAACAATTCCAGTTTCATACAAAATAAACAGCACCGTAGAGGTTAATTTGTAATACTGCAAGTAAGAATTGTGAGAAGGATGAATCATTGAGAAAATGGGTGGTTTTGGACTGAGATCTTTGTCGAAAAAGACAAATATAAAAAAGGTGTGTAGGAGAGGGAAAGTGGGGTCAGTCTCAAGTGAAGGATCGCAATTGTTGGCAAAGACTGCAGCAGCAAGTTCGATGTGAAGTTGAGGTTAAGAGAGGGAAGGGAAGAGAAAGCGACTGAATCAGAAGCAAAGGGGAAGAGCAAAGAGTAGGCGAAAGACCATACGTTCCAGGGCACAAGATAAAAAGAAGAAAAAGAGAAGAGGAAAGTTTACAGATAAGTGGTAAGAGAGAGCCGAGAGTAGAGGGGTGACCAAAGAAGCTCACAGAAGTGTGAGAGTCACAGAAAAAAAAAAAGCAACGGGGAGTGGTTTGATACTTTTAAAAACAGGAGCAAGAGGCAAAGGAAGAAGGATTACGTGAAGGCGAGTTTGGTTGCGAATTAAGAGGAACGGTAAAAGGAAACAAATGGCAGAGAGGAGCGAAAAAGTGGACAGCAGTGCCCAACGAGCATTAATGAGTGAGTGAAAGAACGAGAGAGGTCTGAAGTAGAAGAGGGAGAAGGGAGCAAGACCTTGCCGCTAAGGCAACGAGCCGAGAGGAACGAGAAAGGCAGACAAAGCCGCATACTGCTTTCACAAAGCAGAACAAAGAGAAGAGGTGCATCATGGGAGTCTGAGCCTTGCGCCGCCACTGACGCCATGCTGGATAAACACACAATGGCACATATGCGCAAATCAAAACGCAAACACAGGAGCCTCAATTTAATACTGAAAGATACAATTAGATGATAAGACCTTTGTCTGAGTTATTGTGAATAGAAATTTACTGCAATGAATTCTTTAGGAAAAACAGCTGTGCTTCTTCAACCTCACTACAAGTCAAGACTATGCAAAACTGCAATGATTTTCTGAATTCACATCTATGGTCACTACTGCATTATAAGCATACAATACCCTACACATAGTATACAATTAGGGTCTGTCAGTCATAAAAATGGTTTAAAAATCCAAACAGAAAACTGCGATTAAAATTGATTCTCGAAGAGCATAAAAACACGCTGCTAAAACATGATGCACACCAGGGAAAGTCCAAGCAAAGCAAGACAGCATCCTCTCTGACCAAGTGCATAGGTGAAGAGAAGGAAGACTATTCAAGCATCGGGAAGGCAGACAGTGTTGGTAAGAGAGGGGAAACAAGAAAGAAAAGGAAAAAAATAAAGTAAAAGACAGCACAGAGGAGAGCTTTCTCTGCAGCACACTGATACAAGCAGACCAGGGTTGAAGCAGAGGGTGAGGATGAACAAGAAGGCAGGAGGGCTACTCAGTTTCAGCAGTCATTCAGGTTTGAGTGAAAATGGTAACATCTGTCAGTGTGCTGAATTTTGTATATGATATTGTAAACCCAATTATTTACATATATGGATGTGTGTATTATCTCAGGTAAAAGTAGTGTACATCATTTTATTGCATTTACTTACTCAATCAACTTAATCAAGCAGGCTGAAAAACTGATGACAAAGGGGTGGCATGGTGAAACTGGTCTCTACAGGCTCACTATCAAAATTCAAAGAAAAAATATGCAAAATTATTAAGATATTGGCTCTAAAGTTTTCCATGTATCCACTATGACTCCTACTTGCCCCTCTTTTTCCTCTCTTTTCTCTCTCTCTGTCAGCCTCTCTCCCTTCCTCCGGCAGGTCTGATATGCCAGAGCTGCAGCTGAACTCTGAGTAGCACTGTCTCCGGGAAAAAACAAAGTGATCAATGTGAGAAGGCACGGGGCGCTCATGGACAGGCCAATCAATGGTGGAAAGAACCTTGCCCAGGGCCTTATGCAAATGGAAGCACGTCCTGTAACCTCGGGAGTGAACATGCGCACTAGATCAATGGGACAAGGGTAGAACCTTACAGCAAGATCAGCCTCAGCCAGTAAATATGTAATGATGAATCCCTTAAGATTTAACTGAACTCAAATGAACTTCAACTAGCTCTGCGTCTTATATCATAAAGTAGTGGTAAATAAGACCCTGTGTTGAAGAGGTGGGGTGTGGGTTGGGTGGGGCAGGACAAGAGACATTAAAAAGAGCTGTTGCACAATGATGCACTGAGGACAGATGGATTTTGCACTTCCTTTTCAGTAGGGAGAAAAAAAACAGGAAGACAAAAAGGTGAGAGGAGACTTATGAATAGTCACCTCAACAATACTTGTTTGAGATGTAATGATTTTCAATTACATTACCATGGCAACATCTTTGTGTTTTGAAAAACGAAGGAGAGGAGTGGGTAACCGTGACGACCCGGTGAAAGCTTGCTCGGCCATTTAGTACCATGGATGGTCAGACCAAGGACTAAATAAGACAAACTATCTAAAACGAATAGCTGACATTTAGTAACGCCTTCATATACTGGAGACTGAAATTGGTATCAATCAAAGGCTTTCACAGACCAATTAGAAGCAGCATCTTCATTATATACAAGGTAACTGTAGCGATGGGAAGATGGATAACTTTGCTGTCTGTATGCAGAACGTGTGTAGGAAAATGGCATACTGCAACTTAGTGAACTGTTAATGAAAAAAGGCAGAGCTTTATACTCAAACTATTACTACAACTGATAGAAGATGGAAAACGAGACATAGAGAAGAAAGAAAGAGATACTTTAAATGACATAAAAGACATAAAGAGAGAAAGAAGGGGTCTTGAACTGATGATGGAAACTGCAATGTATGTAGGAAGTGAAGTCCTGAAGAGCATCGACTGTTCCTGCATCTTAGCTTGAGGTGAGAGCAACAGCTCTCTGTCTGCCTCTGGGCGGCTGAATGCGCTGTAGGAGAATTTGATCAAAACAAGACACATATCCCCAAGATTTTAAAAAGTTTGAAAATAACAGTGATGCCTTGAAATTGCCCTTGGTTGTTGGCTATGTCTCAGACAACTTTTATACTGTAACGATGGACGAGAAGCTAGGGAAACCAGAAAAAAAAAAAAACTGTACTGAGGCATACTGGTGTCTACCTATCTATACCTGCAGTACTCCTGAAGCAAAGTTCAGGGAAACAGCTGTTAAAACGCTGAACGCATCACTTTCCTCAGAGCCTCTCTTGACAATCTGCCTTTTCGGCATTGTAACAGTCTTCCAAGACAATTTGTGTTAATCCACTAACTCTGTACAGGAAATTACTAAAAAAGAGGGGAAAATACAACTGATCAAAATCCCTTTGCTGTCGACAGTATAAGTGATATGTGGTAATAGAAAGATATAAGGACTTACATGCATTGGTACAACACAGAGACTAAATGTGCCTCATGTATTATATAAAAACACTCCTGAAATCTAGTTCTTTCATTGATAAGATCACAACTTCTGATTAGTAAGCTTGGTAGCTAGCTGACTACCTAGTTGTTGCTACTTAGTGATACACGAGAAACTGTCTGACAAGAAAATAAAATCAGAGGACTAGCAGATGCTAGCAGCAAAGAGGACACATGATAAAGAAGGATACCTCAGTGGACAAATAGGATTCACTCTGTATTTTGGCAGAGCAAAGTGGATTCTTGCCAGCTCTAGCAACTGTAATGCTTTTCCCCTTCAATTTACCACGACAGCACAAAATAATCACACTAAAATGAGGAATGCAGTATATGTAAGACATAGAGGCAGATGTAAAAAATACAAATAAACCAAAAACATCACCAGATGGTGCTTATATTCAGAGATCTTGATTGTTTTGCAAATGCACAAAAATAAAATAAGACAGAATTAATAACGAAGGCAACTGAAAAATGTAGCAAACAACACAAAATCCATTTCCCTAAATTTGCAAGGAATAGCAGTAGAGAGACATGAGGTGAGCAAAGTATTTTCAACCCTTCAGTCCTCTCTGACACCACAAATGCAATCTAGAAACCAAAGATGCTCCTGAAACATAGAGAGAAACACCAACAAAGGTGAGAATAATGGCAAAGTATTGAAGGGAATACTTCACAAAGCCTATTGTGCGAGTATCCTTTTCAGGCAGCAAACCCGCTGTAATTTGGTCTGCGTCATCTGCCTCTAGTCACAATGCAGCACTACAGCTTTGAAATGGATGGCAAATGAAGGCCATTTGTACATAATCACAGCAGATAGAAGAATTCAGGAGCCCTACAATGTGTCGTTGAGGTGGAAAGAAAGACCTTGGTCTATCTGTGGCAGCGAGCGCAGCTAAGGTTTGGCAAGGGAGGTCTTTTTTTTTCCAGAAACAAGCAAATCAATTCAAATCAAATCAGCTTGCTAGCCATGACATTTAAACAGTTCAATTTACATCCTTATGTTAAGAGGAGAGGCGCTCTCTAAGATCCTATTCATTCACAAAGAAATTAGACAGCTATATTTCAGCCGCTTAATAGAGCAAATATGCTGTAGCTGTACGGAGGAAGAAACCATGTCTTTTCATGGTGTACAAAGGGCCAGGCATTGTCTGTCATTACGAGCAGAGCACAAAAACACAGACACAGATAATATACATAATATAGACAGGACTAGAAAAAAAAAAACACCACGCATGATATGCATGCATTACCACATAAGTGCACACGCAAGTCCGTACCAAAATGTGTGCACACATGCAAATCCACATACACACTTTGTCAGTGGCGATGGTGTATGTCCTGAGGGCTGCTGCCCTGCTGCGCAGGCTGGCAGGCACTTTTGTCATGGTGGTCCTTTTGTTTCACATCAAACAAAACGCCACAGCTTTGCATACGGCTCCACTAATTTCTGCTAGTGTGCCCCAGCCATTTATCATCGCCTCTCACCCTCTCCTCCTCTCCTCCCCTAACGTGGCTCAGATAGCTGCTCTCCACACCAAGCTGTTCAGCTCAGGACGATACAGGCTTCTCCAGGCTAGGGCTGACACACACAAACGCGTGCATATGCATACATGCATGCACACAAACACTCCACAGACCCATACAATATGCACGCACCCATTTGCAGACATACACGCGCACATGAGCACACGCAGACAGACATGCACGCAGGAAACCGCATTACAACTACACCGCTTGCAAGCCCGCCAGCTATGGAGAACCTTGAGATAAAAACAAACCTTCTCTTCATCCCCTCCAGAAGCAATAGACAGGCTAGCACTCTGAGTTTCGAAGGCGGGCAAGACAGGCATACAACATTAGATGAGGGGATTTTCACAGCATTCGTATGGACGACTTCATTTGTCAACACATTGAAGTGATTTTTGTGTGTGTGATGATGAACTCAGGTGAAAGCTGCACTGGTCCTTAAAGAATATTTCTGATAAATATAAACGAGGGACTTAGTTTGATGCAGTGTAAAAGAATAATGAGCTTATTTGCTGTCTGACTAGGATTTAGATACTGTAAGAAGATCAATATCAATTCTGAATCGGTGCTAAGAGGAACACACAAACACCGGAAGGAGGGTGAAAATGGTTGACTTCTGACTGCAATAAAACATCCAATACCTTCAAATTTGTGTCATTTGTGTTGTGTTTGCCAACAAGGTAATCACCAATCCATTCAAGAATCATTTGAACTTTGCTATGAGTTAAGAAAGTGCGGAAAGCAAGAATATTTAACCCTAACCCTATAATCATAAAGTGGCTGTATGCAGGCACTTCACAAAGCAACTCGTTACTAAACAGCTACAATGTATAAGCTAACACCAACCAACTTAAGCACTTTAAACCACAATGTCTACTTTTTTTCTCAAATTCTGTATTCTTTATGCCAATCAAGAAAAATAAAATAAAAGACAGCAAGAAAGGAGTAAACATTAATAATATAAAAGATCATTCCCTAAATCACATATGTTGAAAATAAACCTAAAGCTATGATAAATAAAGATCAGGCACAGTAAAAACAAATCACTGAATATAATGCTTTCTACTATTCATGGAAAGGGGAATCCAAAAATCTGTCATATTTGTCTCTAAACCTGGAACTAATCAGAAAGTTTGAGGATTTAGAAACAATTCAAAAACAACATTTTACATAAATATTTCAGGTTCAGCACTATTTTTTAGATCAATAATTAACTTCAAGCAAGTTTGTGGCACTATGTTAACTCCTTTGAACAAAATGTCAGATTTCCTTGAGATGTGTATCTGCCACTGAAGCACACATTCAGATGACACTGAGTTGGATTTAATCTGCTAATCAGAGGCTTGTTTGAACAAATTAATTTAGAGCCATTTTTCATCCAATATAAATATGGTTGTGCCTCAATTTTCCAACTGAACATTGCCTATACAGTAGCGCTGTAAACGTGAGAAACATGGCAACAGAACTAACTTAATGTGGCAAAGGCCAAACTGTCATCATTACATCATGAGTAGAGTTTCCAAGTGGGCAGTGCATCGTGCTCAAATGCCAGGCTCAGACTAAAGGAGTTTCAAAATCGGGTTGCATCATACACGAGGAGAATCTTCACAGGTTTTTGTTTTAATCTCAGACATGCACACACTACAAGACTGGAAAATAATGATAAATGACACACTAGAGAATATTATTACGATCATCATGCCAGAGAGAGCAGTCAGGGAGCAGTGTGCCGCCTCACGTACTCTCATGGTGAAACAGATATAAACAAAATGGAGACTATGGTGCACAGCTTGATGTAACACTAATGACATATTACTGTGAGAACAACAAAAAACAAAAGCAGAGGGAAAAATGAGTCTGGATGAGTAAATGGTTGGGAAAATGCAGTCAATACAGGTTGTGATTTCTTCAGCGAGAACTGTAGGTGGGATTTTAACTATCAGTTTTAATATCTCGAGCTAACATTAGCCTCAAGGGCTGGAATATTTAGCACTAACTGGCAATAGTGTGTGCTGCTGAATGTGTTTCCGTGATAATCATAACCATCCTGGTTTTAACTTCTAAATACCAAACATGTTTAATATTATCGATGCTGCCCCTACAAATCTAAAAAGAAGTTTGAGAGGGTTAAGACTGCATCTATAAACCCCTCATATCACCAAATAATCTGGGCTGAACATCAGTTCAGACCAAGATCCCAGATAAGATTTTTCCTCTGATTATCAGCATGGGTGAAATAGAGGTAAATCGGCCTCAAAGTCCTGCTGTCTGAGCCCTGCATAAAATAATTTGCATAAACTGCATCAGTTGTTTTCAAGGCAGCCCAAAAGTGACCACACGATAAAAAGACGTCAAGTTTTGTTTACTGACAGATGGAAAAGCAGCTTCATCAC
Source organism: Amphiprion ocellaris (assembly GCF_022539595.1). Taxonomy (NCBI): domain Eukaryota; kingdom Metazoa; phylum Chordata; class Actinopteri; family Pomacentridae; genus Amphiprion; species Amphiprion ocellaris. The sequence continues at coordinate 21,638,591 of NC_072771.1, read as the reverse complement.
AGACATACAATTTGCTAAATAAAGAACATAGGACTGCAATCAGCAAAAGTACTTTCAAAAGAAGGCTGTCTAGTAGTGCTCTCAGAGGACAAGTAGCATTGAAGTAATCTAAACCACTTCTCAGAAGGGGAAACCAGGCCAAAGGCAGTTGATGGGCTAAGATACCAATGTATGTAAGGAGTTGGCCAGGAGAGAGAATGGTACACAGTATATAGAGCCCCAATAAAACATCTTGTATGGGTGGTGTTTTACCATGTTGACTACCTGGCCCGAAACAGCTCCACCCTGAACAAGGAAAGGTAGGACTCCATTCTTCAGAGACATTTATGGGGCACAAGACTGAAAATCTCAAACAATCCTGACATTGCAAAAAATGTCTTTGGAAGATTGCCATATGAAGCTGAAACAATATAGGTATGATTTTTGCAAAAAAGTCCACAAGCTGAAGTGCATGCTGTCATCAAAGCAAAAAGGAGGTGTAACAAATACTAAGATTCTGAAATTCATGTATGTAATCTATATGAGATTCGGCTTTTCAATCATTGTGAAGCTGATACTGTCATCTATCATTTGTAATAATTCAAAACTAATGTAATATACAAGTATCTTTACAAGTGATCTCAGAAATTTGGATACCACTGTATGTACATCTCTGTGATTTTACAGAGACATGCTGTAAAGTGAGTGAAAATTGGAAACAGTAATGTTTGCCCAGCGCCATGTGTTCACTGGGCTGTTACCATGCCAGTCATGGAGCTATACAGACCACTGCCAGACCCAGAGTCCTGCACAGGGGGCATAGTTGGCAGTAACCCTGGCCTGAGGGTCACCACAAGTGGGAGAGAGGAAATTAGGAGGATGAAGGAAATGAGGACAGGAAACAGGACATAATGCAGAGTGGATTTTGGGATGCCACATTTTGTGCTGAAAGGGCTCAGTACATATAGTAATAAAGATAACAGAAGAGAAGTGAGAACCCTGATGACTGACTATGCAAACAAAGCAAAAACAAAACAGCTGCAATGCACAGGGAAATCACAATGAGCTTGTTTGGAAAACTCTATGTGGTTAATAAATAGGAAATCTTAACGAGACACAGACAATACAAGTACAACTACTTTTATCACTTGTACTTCAACTTGTAAATGTGATTAAGTGCACATAGTGCACACAATGGCATATAAATGAAGTCCACAAGGACTGAAGAAAACCTCCATATCTATCCGACTCACCAGTATCTCTTCCCACATCTGACACCTTGCCACATCACACATACACTATACACACACATAAAACCAAAGATGGTAGAGAGAAGACGAGGTATATTCATTACAGATTGAAGCAGATGGCACTATACAGAAAGTGTACAGAAAGATATTCTGCAAGCATGTACTGTATGTATGTGGTGTGCTCACAGAGGGCACTTAAAATCTGCAACCATGTTTTTGAGGGGCTGTTGTGGCGGCTGGCTGGTTGTCTGGTTGGCACCCACACATTTGTGTACTGGGAGACAGATGCATTCTTACATAAGACCTTATATAATGCTGCCCTGTCCTATCCAATAAGAGTGCTCCTTTTTCACTCTGTGAGCGGGGAGGTTAGTGCGGGTTAGACAACCCTTCCTCAACACAACCACCACTGCTTACACTTATATGTCCACCCCCCTAACTCCTGGCAATGAAGAAAGATGAAAAGACTAGCTGAGCAGAGGGAGAGATGGATTTGGCCCCCCATTCTTTATGGCTCGATCCCCTTGGTCCCCTCCTCTCTCTCTGGTTTGTTGTGAGATTTTGTCCTTAGGTGAAGAAAGGATAATGTGAACCTGGAACCTAAACAAGCACCGCCTTTTAATGCATGCGAGTGTTTTGTACATGTGATGGAGAAACACTGAGAGAAAGCTAGTCCACAGCTGGGTGGAAACTCCTTACACTTTGAAAGGGCCATAGGAATATTAGGTTAAAAACAAAGTAGGACAATTGAGGGAACATGATCCATGTTCCTTTAAAACTTTACAGTTGAGAGAGACCAGAAGAAGGAGCAAGTAGGAACGGGCTGGCCAAGCATGAAAGCAGATGTCAGAGGAGACTAGAGAGAGATAGAGGAAAGAAGAACATGGAACAGAGATGGATGGATGGATTCTGTGATCGCTTAAAAATGATATACAGTGGCAAAGGGTGAAAAGGGTGGGGGTGAAGTGGTGAAAGAGCGAACAGCATCCCCCTGCAGCATAAGCCTCTCTTTCTCTCTTGCGCTCTCATTCAAAGGCAGTTAGTTACTCTTTGATGTATCTATAATTAGTCAGTACACACTGTGAAGTGTTTTAAAAGAATCAAATTGCATTGAAACACTTGAGTGCTCTAAACAGGGGCTAACATACTCCGCAGCAAGGGGAGCGAGCAGGAAAAATTAATGGCGGGCCTTTTTGATGTGCTTGATCAGAAATGTATTTATTAACTGCAAAGGGGAGTAGTAATTAACCCACAGACAGCTTGTTTTCTCTGGGTCTTCTCAATGTGTCAAATGGTTCATCCCGCAAGGCTCCACTCTGCACTCGCCAGCTCATGCACACACACACACCTCCCATCCCATCCCACTGGACCACTTTCTCCTCAATTAAGTAGAGTGTGTGCACGTGTATGAATGTGTGTGTGGTTTTATGTATCTCCGCATGTGCATGCTTATGGCTAAGGATTGCATAAATACAGCAATAACAAGAAAGAAATGCAAAGTGGCTGCTTTAAATCCCATGTGTAATTTTAGATGTTCTTCCTGTAAAGTATGTGTCTATAAGTTTGTGTGCATTTAGAAAATATCCAAACAGCCTATATTACAATACTGTATATATATATAATGTTCCTAAAACCTAGAGTGCAAAAAGGCAGAAAAAACTAAAGATTTTGTGCAGAATTGGCACAACTGACTTAACCACATCTAGAGACTTCTCTCTTTCCACTAAGTTTTTGATAGACATAGGTGGGAAATTGAGGAAAGTCAATAAAATCCATAAATGTGTAAATGTGTTTGTATTAGTGTCAGGCTGGAAGAGATGAAGGAGTTTTGACACTGATAGTCAACAGAAGCTGGTATGGCCTCAAGGGAAACCTGACAAGGACACATTTGAACACCCTGTCACCAAAAGCGAACACAGGGATCTTTCAAGTCTCTGTTTTGATTTTATTTTACCCATATTGCATCTGTTATGAGCTATGCATTTATATATGCACATACTGTATGCGCGTTTGTAAGAGGGTTTTCACATGATGAGGACATCACATAAAAGAAAGCAGTAAGAACCTCACCGAGGCCTTTACAGAGAGGAGAGAGAGAGAGAGAAAGCAAGAGAGAGAGTCTGACTGAAGGAAACACAGAGAGACAGAAAGATACAAATAGAGAGAATAGCTAGTCTTCGTCACACAGTGAGAAAGCCCAGGAGATTGTGAAGCTGTCACGGACAAAACACTGCATGAATATTTAGCAGCCAAATTAAAATTACAAAATACAAAACAAAAAAAATAGGTGAAAGAAAAAGAAGGAAAATAAAATACCCCTGAAAACACCAGTGGGACAAGTGCCCACCTTTAATCCCTCACTAGCTGCATCCTCATTGTGCCCCCTCCTTCCTTCTTACCTTCCCAAGAAAAGAGGTGAGATATGTCCTAAATAATATGGAATGTAGATAGAGGCCCTCCACATCAAGAAACTAGCAGACTTACAATGTAGCCCAGGTCTCTGATCATAGAGAGGCTTGCAAACAAACCTACACAATGTATTGGGTAGCAGAGCTTACTGCAGCGCATTCCTTCACGGTTACAGTATTTAAAATGCTATGATGCTATTGCAACTAACATAGTAGACTAACAGTAGGTCTGGCACTGAGCGAAGCAAGCTGCAGATTGGGATTGCTGAGATTTCAGAAAACAAGAGGGTTTTTTTTCTTTTTCGCATTATATCATGTGTAATCAAGTTCTTTGTGCGCTCAGCAAACAGTACGGTTATGGGTATCATGATCTTCAGATTAAAACATTCTATTAAATTACACTATACAATAAAAACAAACCAACAAACAAACAAAAAAAGAACAACACAAAGCCACAGTGAGATTTTAACACTACTGAAGCACATTATCAACACAGTACATAGCTTTCCACTGCCTTGTATATAACTATTACATTTGATTGTATGATAAATCAAGTGGCAAGTATGAAGGTAGCAGGGTGCAAACATAAACATGCCCACTACCTGCTATATCTCTTAAATACTATACTGTCCTGGTAAGGATAAGTCACCACAATGGCAATGGCTATCTGCAGACATAAGCACTATTATTACAGTAGGTAACTCTTATTAAAACTCTACGAGAAGAGTTGGAGATGATCAATATGTGATGCACACTCCCACAAGACATCACAGCAAACCAAAGACTAGAAAATAAAACATTAACCTCAGAGGCCTTCATATAACCCACAAAAGACACACTGTAGGCCCATTTAGCTGAAGGGTAGGGTTATAAAGCCAACAAGCTGGCCAAACTTTTATTTTCACCCTCCCCAGTGCACCATTAATTCTGTCAAGTCCACTTCCCTCCCACCATCTTTCGACCTATCCACCGTCTCTCTTAAGGCTGAGAGATCTGCATGCTCTGCAGCAAATCCGGTTCAACAGCAACACTGTTGTACTGCCATTCCTTCATTTTTTAACCAATCCTCTTCTTTCCCCTCTTTTCCTGTTGTTCTTGATGTGCAGAGGAGGCACATAGTGCCCAAGGACAAGGATGAACCAGATTGTTTACAGAGGCAGCACTTTCTCAAAGAAAGCAAATGCATTTTATTTTTAATCGTTCCACGATGTTTCACACACTATCACTCTGTTGTCTGTATTCCTGAGGTGGCCCATGCTAGTACTGCTCCTCATGTTTCTATTTATGTGTGTGTGTTTGAGAATATGTTGTTCTTCTACATCCTAATGTGCCTGTGTGCATACATAGGTGTTCTGTTGCAACCTGGAGTTCTTGTTTGCATATGAGTTAGAAAATGCAGATTTTTCAACATGTATGATAGTGACCACTCTGACAAGAGTGTATTGTGTGTCTCAAAGCCTCTTTATACTGGTGGGAGGTAGGAAAGGCTAGCGGAAAACTAAAACACTCACCAGCTCAACGAATGACAGCCCTCCATAGCTGTGGGCCACGATGAAGACATTTTTGGCTGCGGCTTTGGACACAAAGTGGTCCCACACGTACTGCACGTGTTCCTCAGAGGAGCCGTTTTCCTGCAACACAAAAAATAAACTCTAATGTCATATCCATAACAAAGAAGACTCAAAGAAATCCTACATGCTTGAAGGCTGCCGACATACTCAGTTGTGCAGCTACAAAACATTTAAGATGTGTCCAGCCAATGAGAGTGAAGCATCAATAGAGTTTAATAACTCTATTGATGCTTTAATGCTGCAGCATCAAAACCTGCACCCTAGGGCCAGCCAAAAAGAGAGAAATACAAAAAAGTGGTGGTAGCCTGAGGTGATTTCTACAAAGAGCCACACTTCAGCAGATCAATAAGTCTTGCATATTGCAAATGCTCTAAATGTAAAACTCAATAGGCAGGATGACGTAACATTTAAATCTTAATTTGTACCCCGTTGCTGAATCGATGGGCCATCTAAACACCAGTAGAGGCATAATGGGAAGACACTAGGGGAAGGTCAAAGGAAAAAAACAACAGAGAGGAGACATACACATGCATATACAAAACACACTCATTCAGCCACAGTATCACAATCACAAATGAATACACCTATGTTCTCTCCATCTGCATGTATACAGTTGTACACACAGCTGTGCAGGAACACGTAAAAAGAAGACATGTTTAATTAACCTGAGATGTAAGTGCTTATCCAAGGCTGGAAAGAACAATAGTAAAAGTATAGGCGAGAAAAGGGCAACCGTTAATGAACTTGTGACATTGATTTTAGACTTTGATTTCCCATCAAACTGTCTGGTTCACAATAGAAATCAACAATACATTCCCAGAGGAGGTTACACTCCACACGGTGCCTTGCTGACTAGAAACACCTGTATCCTACACCTCAACACCTCACCATATTGTTACCATACTGGTTGCAAACACGCCATTTACACACACATGCAAGCATACACATTTCTCTTAATTAGCATTCGTATGCATAGAAAAATTATATCTCAAAATAAACAAACAAATGGCCCACAGAGAATGGAACCTCATCTGTTAATTGAGTGTCAAACTGTTCATTGTGACTCAAAACAAATAATTAGCAATATAAGGTAAAGGACAGCGAAGGTGTCTGTCTAGAGACTGTCCTGTTAGCTTCACAGAATATTATCACAGAAGGATAATTACTTTATCATTCCCTCTCTTAAAGGTGGTAATTGAGGAAAAGTGTAAAACACACACACAGACACGTCAGAGAAAATATGATTTAAACTTTACTTTTAAGACTAAGCAAGCCAGCTTGTGATGCGCTGTTTTCACTTGCATGCATCTGTGTGTACAAGTCTGTGTGCGCTTGTACTATTTGATGATGCGCTGATGTGTGTTTTTGTTGCTGTGTTTGTCTGGAGGTAAATTAACCTGTCAGAGTGTTTGTGTTTGCGCTAGATTAGCATGAGGGGGTTGTAGTGTCAGCACCAACCTCCATTCACAGAGTGTGATGCAAGAGCAGGCAACTTCGCTCTGCCCTGCCCTTCTGCCATCAGTGCAGTGCATTTGCGTGTGTGTGTATGTGGTATCCGGCATGTGCCGAGTGGCTGGCTAAAGCAGAGTTGTCTGTCTGAAAGGCTGTGACATCAAAGTCCTTTGAAGTCTCCCTCCTTTCTCCACCACCATGTAACCCTTCATCTGCAAAGCCCATTTCATTAGCCTGCCTCTCTTTCTCATTCTTTCTTTTCTCCTCCACTGATGCCACCTGTTCTTCTTTACACTCCCCCTGTCTCTTGTTTTGCCCACTTCTCCACCTATCCTTAAGTGACAACATCTGACAAGGAGACATCAGGCAAGGTTTTGGTATTGTACGTAACACTTCTATATATTTGTGACATTTACTTCATAAATAAGTCCAAGTAGCTGATAATAGACAGAATGTGGCAGATGAGTGATAACTGACAACATATTACTTTTTAGTACATGTGAATATGAGATGAATGGTTCACTTGTTTATATACTATTAACAATAATAATAATTAAGTAATTAAACAAAAACATTGCAAGGTTAATGTCTTCATGGATGCAAGGTGTGGTGGTATGCTCCTGATTCCATCATCCAACCTCACACACACACACACACACACACACTAACACACACCAATATCCTCAGCAGCAGGCAACAGCGTGACTGACTACCTGGCATGGCAGTGTAGTGAATTATCTAAACAGCATTTGCATATTGTTGCAATTATTTTCTGGGGTTAATTTGCTGCAGTGGAGCACACCGCCTTGCGAGACTGGCTTCCTGTCACAAGCTCTCACACAGTGTCTTAGTTTATTTATTTATTTATTTTCCAGAGTTTCCCCGCACTGTCTTTGGTATTTGTTCATGTGTCGCGGTGTGTGTGTGTGTGTGTGTGTGTGTGTGTGTACGTGTGTGTGTGTGTGTGTGTGCACCTGCCAGCACCGTCAGAATAGCATCCCAACTGCACACCTGTTGCCAACATCCTTCAGCCATGACTGTCAAGGGACATTTGAGGGTGTGCACTGTTTGTGTATGTGTTTACTGAATATACAGGGATCCACAGTGTCCCCTCAGAGAACATATAATACAAATATGCACCTGAGACAGTCCCAGGACCAAACAGTCTCCAGATGCTGACAGCTTACAATTATCAAAAAGAAATAAAAATGGCAGTGATAGAAAGAGAGGGGGAGAGATGGAAAGAGAGAGAGAGGGAAAGAAAGAGAAAACCGAGTCATATACATCATACATACAGTATATCTGTGTGAACCTAGACAGCATTCTATGGAAAGAGTTTGACAGGTTCTTTCAGCTGTGAACTTGGAATTCATGAACATGTCACAGCACAAAGAAACATGCACAGGCACAGACAACTACATGTATGTAAACGGAACTAAGGTGCAATATAATTTTCTTAACGTATGTTCATCACACAGCTTTCGACTAAAGCGACTTAGTGAACTCACTGGGTAGTTTAGTCAATACAGTAAAGGATGCTGCAAACTAAGTCTTTGAGAATGCAAAAATAAGTGACTATGTAAGTATTCACCTCATTTAAAGCAACTCATTTAATACAACACAGATGCAGCCAATTGGTCTTCACACAGTTAGTGAAATGGAGATGATCTGAGCGCAGTGAATGCCTCTCAAGTGACTGCAGTATAAAGACACCAGACTGGTGAATCAGTACGCCTGGCTATAGTTACATCATGAAGACAAAAAGAAAACTCCAAGCAACTCAATGAAAAAGGTTATTGAAAAGCACAAGTGAAGGGAAGAATACAAGAGAATGTTCAAGTCACCGGATATCCTTTGGAGTATTTACAGTTAAATCTATCATCAAGAATGGGAAGGAAAATGGCACACGCTTATATCTGCCTAGAGCAGGCTACCCTGTGTCCTGAGTGACCATGCAAGAGAGAGACTGGTGAGGGAGGCAACCAAGACAGCTATGACTCCTCTAAAGAAGTGCCAAACTTCAGTGGCTGAGATGGGAGAGACTGTACATACAACTGTTGCCTGTTTTTCACCAGTCAAAGCTTCATGGGAGAATGGCAAAGAGAAAGTGACTGCTGAAAAAAACTCATATTAATCTCAACTAGAGTGCACCAGAAGGGATGTGGGAGACTTTGAAGTCAATTGGAAGAGACTTCGTTGGACTGATGAGACCAAAATTAAGCTTTTATACCATCAAGAGTACACATTATGCTTGGTGAATACCAAACACTGCACATCATCACCAACACAGCATCCCCACTGTAAAGCATGGTGGTGGCAGCATCATGATGTGGAGAATCTTCTTGGCAGCAGCCTCTGGAAAGTAGACTTAGAGGGTAAAATGAAAGCAGCAAAGTACAGGGACTTTGTGGCTGGACTTGAGTGCACTGTTCACTCATGATACCTTTGCAACCTGACAGAGCTTGAGCAGTTATGCAATGGAGATTGAGTAACATTGCAGTGTCCACATGTGCAAGGCTGATCGAGATCTAGCTGCTGAGGCTCACTTATCAATCACGTATTTCACATTTTAGATTTTTAACAAATCCTTTTGTAGAAGTATGTGTTCACTTAGACATGAAAGAGTCATTTTGTGGTAAGTTCTTGTCAAAAAAGCCACAAATTATTAACCAATAATAAATGTTGAAAAGCAATAAAAGAACAAAATTTCCTGGGGTGAATTCATACACTATATATTACATTACATATTTACATAACACTAATGGCTGAGTAGGTCAGATTACCAAAATGCAGTGTGGGCAAAGTTCCTGCTACCCAATCTACACAACTCTGACTTTGTGTTATACATTACATCAACATTACAACTGCTGCACAACCTACTACACAGCATTGTGCATGAGTATCTACTCCACTTTCAGTCCATAAGTGGTTCCAACTGTTAGTCCTTTGTTGAATGTGTGTCTTCCATCAGTCTACTTTCAAGAATTTGTTCAATTTTGCTGTTTCCATTACTTCGACAATAAAAACTTACACTCCAGTCAAAAGCCACACCTAATTGCTTGCACCCAAGGATACACACACAAACAGGCATGCTCCACTACATGCACACAGATCAAAACTCGCACACACACTCTCTTGTTTCTTCAAAACTTGTCCGGTCCAATACTTGCCCTGTGTTTATTCACTGTAATGAGAAGCAGGGAGAGGAGAGCAGAGGAAAGGAGTGCACTGCAGCCAGAATAACAGCCCCAATGCCAACACAAACCCAGTGTCTGACCAACACAGGAAACAATGAATCTAACAACATCAACACACTCTGACAAACAACCACTGCAGACCTCCCTGCTCCTCCCTCCTGCTCCTCCTCTCCAAGACAGAGGACTTCAGAAAATGTCTGTGGAAGCCGGAATTTCTAGTTGGGAGATGCTGTGCAGCGTAGACCGGAAGGAATCTAGTGGATAAGAGCCATTATACTTTTTACACTAAGAAACCTTTCAGTAGGAGCCAGAAGTGTCAGGACAGTGTCACGGGATCCCTAAACAACTTTATTGGGTTTGGACTCTTTTGCTTGGGCAGTGCTGCTTCCAATCTTGCAAAAATGTCAATAGGTATTTCAAGGTGTTAGAGTGAGAGCTGAAGTAGAAATCAAAAGTAATAGAAACACACATCACGCAACAATATTGTCCCAGAGTTTCTTTCTACAAAGGAAGAGGCAGAAACAAATTACTCAAATTACACAGGAGCTCTCTTGCTCTCTCTTTCTGACTCACTCACTTTCTCTCACACACAAAAGACTGGCTGACCGATCTCTCAATCTCTCAGTCCCCTCGTGCTCTCAGGCCACACACTGAGTAAATGCAGCCCCAGTCATTATGGTCTTTAATATGTCCAGCTCAGCACAGAACAGGATTGTTTTCATTTGGCCTAATGATTAAATATTAAGTAAGCAATGTAGGTAATTACATGTTTGGTATTAGCAAAGAGGTGATTAGAATGAGTTAGTTTATGTTTGTGTGTACATGTGCGTGGTTGCGTACATGTCTCTCTGCACACAATTAAAAAGTGGACCTCGACGACACCTGTTTGCAATTGCATTCTAATCAATGTCTGGGACGTGTCGTCCTTTGCCATCCCTTTCTCTTTTTTCCCTTCCCCTCCCATATCTGTTTCATTCTTTACTCGCTTTAAAGGCAGACAGAGAGCTGAGGCGAGCTGGAAGCTGTCTGGGAGCTGATGGGTCCGCTAGAGTAGGGGAAAGGAAGGTATGGAGCAAATTAGCGGCAGAGATGGGAAAATAATGACTGTGGCATTGTGGGTAATTAGCAGGTATAGTACCTATGGAGAGTTGGGAATATAATGATGTGAGAAAGAGACAGAGAAAAGGGAAAATGAGGTGAAAAACGTGTGCAAGACTACCAAGAGGGAGGAAACTAGGTGTGTGTGCGTTTGTGTCTGTGTGTGTGGTGAGAGAGAGATGTATGTGTAGGTATGTTATTTGGCTTTGCAATGAGGGGGTATACAGTGTTAGAGAGTGAGTGAGTGAGTGAGTGAGTGAGTGAGTGAGTGAGTGAGTGAGTGAGTGAGTGAGTGAGTGAGTGAGTGAGTGAGTGAGTGAGTGACAGTAAAAGAGAGGGAGAGAGAGAGAGAGGGGAAGGAGCAAAACTACAGCGTACATGTCGTCCCATGTGCAGATTAGCGTGCACAGACTGTATACAATAAAATAGCATGACCTTGGCAGGGTCAGTCTGCTCTGACAATATTTGCCAGGGCATTGTTTCAAATCAATAACTCATTAACAAAGTACAAAGGAAGTTGCTGTGGGTTTGTGAGATTCTTTATTAGAAAAGAGCGTCTGTGGGCCAGAAAGGTCATCGCTGTGACATCTCGGCTAGCCTCGCGCTGCTGACCGGATTGTCAGGTGAAATTACTGCGAGTCATTAATTGACATAAGGCAAAGGAGAGCGGGCAGGCAGACAAGGCTGTGTTTGTTCCAGGATGACCCTGAGGTGCTGTGCGTGTGTGTACCTGTGTGTGTGTCTGTGTATGTCTTTATTCGGGTCAGCCTGTATCCACAACAGGGTTGTGTGCAGAGAGAAAAAGAGACAGGGAGCTCAGTGGGTGGGGAGGTGTGAGGGAGGGCAGGATGGATGTGTTTGATGGTTGACCTGACTAGAAGATTGGGAGCAGGGATGTGAGACCAGCTACACTGGTTCTGCCTTGAGCAAACACACAAACACACAGGTGTGTGTGCATGTACAGATGTTATGTAGTACACATTACACATACTCAGAAAATGTTCACGCACACTAACAAGCACAAAATCTAACAGACTTTCTCTCCTTTAAATCTTTCAGAAGCCAAATGCTCTCACTTACACACTGAATTTTTATATAAGATAAACTTGCAGTTCAAACACACCTCACACCAAGGTGTACTTGTACTGTGTTCTTAAACATGAAGACTAAACAGTAAAACAGTGTAAAAACAGATAAATGTGCACACAGGTCAAAGATTTTTCAATACCACACACTGAAATACAAAAACGGCATCTAGTCAATTTGTTCTCTGCAGTACGCTAGTGAGCTGCACTCTAGCCCTGGTCATTGACCTCTCCTCTGACCAAGTTCAGAGGTTAATCAAGTCCCTACCTGTCCTTGGAAATGCTGAGCCTCACATCTTGGCAAGACCGCAGATCAAAGGTCAAATAAACTCTGTCTGTATAATTGCTAGTGGGCCACAGATTGGGGCAAATGGGTGAAGGTGACAAAGAGCAAAAATCCAGTCCCACAGAGAAACAATGTAGTGCCATGTCGACTACAAGCGTGTGTGTGTGTGTGTTCCTGTCTTAATGTTTATAATCAAGTTTGGTGTGTGTGTAGATGTGAATACATGTACGTTAGTGAATCCTCAGGTCAATTTGTAGTACAGTGTGAACATGGGGAAACAAACATCATCTGCTAAACACAGACAAGGACAATGATCTCAGCTGGCCCCTATGGACAGCTGCAGCTGGGAATAATGGGAGAGGCAGGACCTAAAGAGCTGATGCTCCGTTTTTAAGGACACACAATATATACCATCCAAAATAGACCAGTATGAGACAGTACAAGACACACTCTGTCACATCCGTCACCAAGAAACTGGAGAAAGCAATCCTCAGAAGAGTCTTGTCTCTGAAGACCAATAAAGATATAAAGTGCAAGACAGTCCCCCTCCCCCAACCAAAAACAATATGCAAATTATACTTATATTAATATTACACAGACCAGAGAGTGAAGGGTGAAAATGTTTTAACATGCCTACACCTGAAACACTAGCACACTAAAGAGCTGCAATATTTCTCCTCCATTGTGGTACGGCTATGCCGAATGAAAAATTGTAGAGAAAAGCAGGAATATGTCATAGAGGAAGTATTTAACGTTCTCCAGTCTCAGTCATACAGATCTCTCATTCTTGAAGTTGCACTGAAGCTGAATATAGCGGGAGGAAAAGAACAGAAGGAATAGCCTCAATCTGCTACTTCAAAATGCTATTGGAGTGAGGGCCTCTCTGTCTATCTCTCCCTCTCTGAACATTTAAGAAACGTACAATGTTGAAAGGAGAAACATAAAAAACGAAGAAAGAAAGAGAGAAAAGTATTCCAGTCATTTATAAAAATAAGTGGTGCTTAAAGAAAGGCGAAGCTCTGTTTTTTGTCCTCTTTGCTCTTTTTTCCCCCTTCTTCTTTCCAGGGCCTGCTGGCCTAATCCCAGCCAGCCAGCCTTGGGTGAACTCTTTGGAAGCTTCTTAAGCCCATGAATGTGCCTTTTGTTCCTGCCATTCCTCCGCTTGGCTGACAGAAAATAGCTAACTGGATTACTGCTAAAATTCAGAGTAAAGTGAACTCCCAAACTTCTATATGGCTAAGTGCTAAGAAAGTACCCCACACCTCCTTCCCCTTCACTATCCTCATAAGCATCCCTCCGATCAGACTTTCTATCCCTCCATGCCTCCCTCTGTCCTCTCCCTTTTTCTTCCTCTTCTACCATCATCCCCCTAAACATGGCCCAGTGGTGTGTGATCTGGAGGAGCAGAGAGGAGAGGGATTAGATAAGGTTGAGAGGTTGCACACTATGAACCCAAGGCTAAAAAGTAAGAATCCTAAAAGCAGTTAAGAGCTTATTAATGTGTGTAAGGAAGCGTATTAATCAACTCAACTCTATCTTTGGGCTGCTGTGTGTTTGTGAGTGTGTGTCAATCTTTGTGAGTCAATTTAGTAAAAAAAAGAAACACAAAACACCATTTAAGTTTATGGGTCTCATAGCTATAAATAAAGAGCAACACATGTATTTGTAGAAGCTTATGGTGTGTTTTTGTACGATGCTGGATTTAATGATATTGTGTGAGGAAGTAGAGGCATATATCTGTGTGTGTGTGTTTCTGAATGGCCTGTGTGCAGGTGGTCTGGCAACTCAGCAGGAGTTAGAGTGCGAGGTGTAGAGAATAAAAAAGGTTGGTGAGTGTGAGTGTCTTGGGTGGGTGCTGCTAGAAAAAAAGAAGATGAAAACAACCCTCCTAAAGAGGTTTGATTTGATTCACCGCCCACCCTGAGCTAAAGGAAAAAGACACACACACACACACACATACACACTATATCAGCTCTTTCTTTACCTCCTTTATGCTTTTGTCAGCCAGTACGTGTGCGCCTTTACATATTTGCATGTGTGCACATGTGACAGCTTACTCTGGGGGGGACAGAGGCAGAGCAGTGGAGAGTAACGGAGTGAAGGAGGAGGCGTGGACGATAAAGGCGAGGTCATATATGCTAACATCCTGCTCACTTCTGGGTCAAAGGCCGAAATTCAAGAGGCACCAACAGAGCGCAAACCTGCTCACTGCTCATTAATCTTTATCCTGAATTTTGCAATCCTTGTATCTAAAGACAAGTGTATTTGGCAGGAAAATCTAAACGCTCTACATGATCACGATTTTTCTGGTTAATGAGGATAATTTTGTATTAGCCTGCACATTTGAAAAAAATAGAGATAAGAAATATTATCACTGATCTATGTTTTAAAATGCCTTAACACCAACTACCACACCAGCACAGAGTGATAAATCAATTATCAATGTGCTACTGTAGCTTAAAGTTTAATAACAGAATAAAGGGAGCTGACATGGCACTGGGGTGAGGTCAGGTGGTATTTTCTTCAGTTATACATTATGTCGACTGTCCTTACTTTCATCTCGTTGAGTTGTGAAACGCCAAGACTGTTTAACTGCACAATATTTCTGAGACACTGCAGTTTCAAAAAGACATACCACTGCTCCATACCGCCCTTGTCTTAATGCATCTGACCCTGTCCAGCATACATTATGCAGGCATGAGGAAAGCAAGCGGAGCCGAATATCAGGATATGAATAATACTGCATGCTTCTTTGTAGGTTAGAGAAACCTGGTTGGGACTGCACTTACAATCTCACACTGCTAATGCTACTGGGTGTCTAAGATTTGTGTACAGAAAAAAGAAAAATGGAGCAAAGGCGAGGTCCTTATGTAAC
The DNA here is from genome assembly GCF_022539595.1 of Amphiprion ocellaris. Lineage (NCBI taxonomy): Eukaryota > Metazoa > Chordata > Actinopteri > Pomacentridae > Amphiprion > Amphiprion ocellaris. The sequence goes on along the minus strand of NC_072771.1, from coordinate 21,623,390 downwards.
GCAAGAAGAGTTCAAGTTTTACCTTCAGAATAATTCTCAAGAAGAGACGGATTTTTACATAAATGTGCATGCATACATACAACTATTCCTGGGAGTAATAATCATAACATAAACTCAAATGCAATAAGCATTACAAAGTATAGTTTAAATGAATAAGTACACACCTGACAGCAGATGCAGATGTGTGTGACATGATTACTACAAATGACGAATCATTTAGCGAAACCTTCATGTCAGATACTGTAAAGCAAGTTCATCAGCTGTGTGATGAGGATACCAGAGCACATGTAAAGAAGTGCGATAGAGTAAGATAGCACTGCAGCTAATTATCCCTTATTAGAGTGTGTATAAAGGTACTGCTGGGGGGGTGAGGGAAGAAAAAAGCCTGCGTTGACAGCTCACACACCGCCCGCTAGTCCCACAGCAGCCCTAACTCTTGTCAGACACCAGACAGTGACGTCTTTCACACATAGACATACGCGGACACACTTACACACATGTACAAACACCTACCCACACATGCAAACGTCCATCCATTACCGTGACGCCACTGTCATCAACCACACCAACACACAGATAATCAATGAGGACATTCATCTAATATGAAACGCTGCCTTGAGAAAAAGTCAAGGTGCGCTTAATTTTTCAAATCTTACTGAATGAGAAATGTGTATAAGAAACAAATGAGCTGGACCCTACTGAAGCAGCAAAATATTAATTCTGTTGGCCCGGGTGACACACAAGACATCTATGAGCGTAATTTTTCCTCACTTTTGCCAGTTTTATTGTCACAACGAAACTAGGTAAACTGGCTGAGCTAGGTGCCTCAAACTGTGTGTGTGTTTATGCACGTGCACGTGAGTGTGTATGATTAGGGGGTGCACGGTCAGTGTAGCATGATAAGAATGTTGCAGTGAGTTTCCAGAGTGTGTGTAAGGGAGATAATAATCCCAGCGGTCAACAAGAGTGAAGGGCCAGAGCTGCACTGACCAGCCCACCATCTGAGAGAGAAAAAAACAGAGAGGGAAAGAGGGAGAGGAAGAGGGAGAGAGGGAGGTAGCCATGTGGTTAACACTTGCTCACTGAGAGGCGACTGGAGCACGGCCAAGCTCTTCACACACAGGCTGACCACACAAGAGCCACTCTTTCTCCCTCTGCCTTCCATCCTCCTTTCATCCTCGTTACCTAACATGTCCTTCCCTTGCTTCCTTAGCTAGCTACCTTCCATCCACTTCCTCTCCGCACCTTCTTGCCTCTTTTGTGTCTTCCAAACTTGTCTCTCTCGTTTTCTCACCCATGTGTCTTCTGCTACCTCCTACAACCCCAGAACTGTCACTCTGTCCACCTCCCCCATCATGCATGTTTTTGATGAACATCTATCAGTCCGTCCTCCCGCCCCGGCTGTCCAAACACTTCCTTCCCGTCTTCCTTTTCAATCTCTCCTCCCTCTCTCCCTCCCTCCCTCCTCGCCTCCCTCTCTCTCTAACTTACTCGTATCGGAATCCGTTCGGTCTCTGTCTCTTTCTGTGGGTTCCGGTATTTCTCATAAAACTCTCTCTTCTTTTTGCCCTCTTTATCATCCTTGCGCTCCCTCTTCTCAGCAGGTTCGTCCGAGGGCTCAGTAGGAGAAGGCAGGGGAGAGAACTTTGCTGGCTTTTCCACTTCCAAGTAGTTCTCATTGGGGTTGAGTACCATCACACCGTAGCCCTCCTAAAATAGATAAGAGACATAAGTTTGTGTATTAGACATCAGCATCATCAGGGTTTTTGATATTTAATATATTCACAGATTCACCTATATATGTAGTAATTTAGAGCTTTATTTTTATTTTTTATTCTATCTTTTTTATGACAAAATGGTTAATAATGTAAAAGAAAAATTCAAAGGTAAAACAATTTAAAACTATAGTACATTTGTAAAAAAAAAGGCAGACATTTAAGTGTGTCTGTAGTCAATCTGTAGATAATTTTCAATTATACAAGTATATGTATCAAGTGATAATTATAAGATTTCTTTCCTTCAGTTCCTCTACTTTTTTTTAGAAATGTTTAGAGTTTTGTTGTTTGGTCTCCATTTCCTGCACAATGCCTATGAAATACATGTATGAACTTCATTAAAAATGTAATGCTGACATTGTTTTTCTTCATGATTATTATTTTTTTTAACTTTGACAAACAGTTGATATTAACTTTGTCAAGCCTACTAGGTAAAGCATGCATCCATTTAAATTTAACACTGCATGATAATCTCTATTACATTAAAGCTCGGAAATATTTCTGCGCAGTCCCGGCCTGGTAATGGCTCAAAGAGCTCGGCAGTGGATATTTATGAGCAAATAAAAACTGTCACAACACTTAAAAGACACAGATTTTGACATGACTGGGGGAAAAGATGCAAATCCAGGCTGAAAGAAATGGCAGCGAAGGAGACAGAGGAGAGAGTGTCACTGCAGGGACAAGCCTCAGAAGTAACTGGGGGATTGGAACGATGGTGGTTTCAGTCAGTGAGTAGCATTTAGTGACTCCAAAGGCCATGTGTCACTTAATATCAAATCCAATCGATCCTACCATCACTCAGCGAAAGAGTTAGCTTCAAATGCATACATATCTGTGTGTATGTGCATGCGTTTATGTGTATATCACTTGAAAAGTAAAAAAAAAAGTCACCTGAAAATTAAGAAGAAAGAAATCACATGAAAAAAAAAATCTGATTAACACAAAATGGCGAAAAGTAAAGAAAACACTAAAGAAAAAGAAAAACAGAGGGGAAAAGTGAATGAAATGAGAGAATGACAAAAGGGAAGAAAACTGTGGAGAAAAGGAAGTTTTTTCGTAGCCCAGTGGCTTCTTCAACTTTTAAGCCATTTTAATTAACTGTGTTTATTGTCCCAAGCACTCTGAAACTAAAGCAGGAAATGGACGGATTCCTGTTTCACTTTGGTTGGGCTTTTCACACACAACCCCCATTGTGAACACATACACACAATCCAAGACTCAAACTTATGGGAGTACGCCTTTTCCAACACACAAATACACATTTCCACACACACACACACACAGACACATACACACTGAGGAGTACGAAAGATATTAGTGCTGACAAAAAGACCTTTAGGAGATGTGAGAGGTAGTTAAGAGAGGCAGCGTCACTCAGCTTCCTCTGCAAATCGCCATCACACACACTGTCTCCTCAAGCCAGCACGTCTTCTCTTCCTTAATAAGTGTTAACACAATGTGCTTGTCTTCCGTTGACGCAGCATGTGTGTGTGTGTCCCTCCTGCGCCTATCGACATCAAACCTGCCACACACCCTTTCCCTTAGCACCTGCCGTGTGTTGACAATGGTGAAATGACACTTACGGCAAAATGCCACTTTCTCACTTATTCAGATTATAAAATAAGTCTTATTCTCACTCTCTTTTAAATTCAGACAAGGCTCTCCTTCCACTATATGTATCTGTCATGTTAAACTTAATACAGAGTTATTTAACCTTACAAAACATTTTCAAGAAAGAAGTCAACTGGACATGATCAAACCGCTAATTATTTTTTGTCAAAGTGTTTATAATGATTTTTTAAAAACTTAATACCCATTACATCAGCATTTAAAAAGCACTGAAAATGTCACTTCAGCTTTAAAGAATGTTCAGCTACTTGCATCTCCATAATGACTGAATTAAGTTTTGCATTTTGCTCAAAGACACAGAAAATCTAACGATAATTTAGGGAGTGATTAACAACTTAAAAAATAAAGATGCAAAAACAAATAAATACACGTTCATATGAATATCTGTATGGAAAATCAAGGTAGATGATTATTCCAAACCTGGGTTTTAATTAATCTGTATTTCCATGTATACATATGTGCAGCAGAAGTGAGGTGAAGTTGGAAAAGTAACTGATGAGGATCTATTAGCAAGAATTCATTCTGCCTTCAGATATCACAGTGACGTCGGCACACAAAATCAGAAGTTGAGACACACAAGCACACAATCAGACAGATGAATTGAGACGTAAAAATAAAATAAAATAAAAGCGAATGAAGACAGAAGAGACTGGAGGGGATGGAGAGATATAGATGGATAGTAAAATGATAAGACAAAGATAGAGAAGGAAGGAGAGACAGAGAGATGCAGTACAGCCCGATACACACCAGCTTTGTGCCACTGCCCACTGGTGGTAGCCTGATAAAATAACTGACAAGACCAGTTCAGCCTATGGCAACAATGTCAAAATTCAAAACTGATAAATTATATACACATATCACTATACTTACTGATCACTTTATGAGAAACAGCTAGGCAACCTCATGTGTGTTACTGGGGTGGACAAATTATTAGGACCGCTTTTTAGTGTAATGTGGTCCAGTACACCACAAACACCCACTTTCACTTCACTAATAAATAAAGTCAAATTATCCCCTTTCTGACAATGTCAACAGCTACTAGAAATGTATGTAATTTATGTCAGAGCAGTTGTATTGGATTGCATTACACTGCACAGGTGTCCCTAATGAAGTGTGTGTTTCTGTGTGTATATGTGTATGTGTGAGTGTGTACACAATCGTATCGTTTTCGGTGCATTTCTCCTTTATCCTAATCCAGGTTCAGAGGGCCAAAAGTTAATGCTTTAGCAACACTGGTGCACGTGTTCTAATGTGAACCCTATGGCCTACAGCCATGTTCAGTCTTCAGTGCTCTTACCCTAACCCTTACTGGTCAATGACTCTCCCCGGCCTTAAGTACACTAATGCTAACCTCAAATGGTCCACTTCCTAGCCTTTAGCGTCCTTATGCTAACCCTGAGTGGCCTATAGCCTTTCCTTTGGAGAGGGCTAAAACACCTAACCAACCTAACAGTGCTAACCCTTTCAGCTGTCCAGTCACCCAGAAGAACATTGCTGTAAAGGCGACCAGTGTCGTTGGCGTACTTAGTTTGGAGGCCATAGAGTTCACCTCTATGTCGGAAACCATCATTCATTTCAACACTGAGGTCTGTGTTGGTGTCAGGACATTTGTGCTCCCTGTCCAGTCATTTCCTCCTCTTATTCCTCTCTTCATCGACCAAAAATACAACTCTGGATCTGGTGGACTCAGCAACTGAAAAAATTTTTAACATTTCTCTTACACAATCTCAACTTCAACTCAAATAACATTGTTTTTTGTCTCATTATTTTAGATTTTCATAAAACAACTTGACTGCAACTACAACTGATCACTGTAAATGTGTAAGTGGATATACCAAGCCAATCTAAACTAAAATCTAATGCTTAGAAGATAAAACATGATATTCAAATAAGATATTACAATGCTTTCCCTAAATACCACAGAACTAATTTCTCCCACCAAGCTAATGTTCATTATCCTTTTCTCTGCATTGTTTTGTGACAGCTAAATATCTCTTCCATACACCCTTCCAGAGTTAGGTCATTCAGTCTTTGTGTTTCCAGCTAACTGTTAAGTCCAACTCCCTCCCCTCTGAGTTAAATCTGATCTTTGTATTGTGATGTGCTGTCAAAGTGTGAATCTTACACAAATGCACGTTGCAAACTTTAGGTCACCCTGCTTTTTATACCGCTAAATCTCTCTCACACATATTGCTAACATTGGGTCACCGTCTTTGTCCTATACACACACACTGTCTCAAATAAAACAGACACACACGGTCCTCTAGCGTTAGGTCAGTCTTGTCTTTCTGCTGTAGTATGCAGGCTAAGTCTCTTCCCATGCCCTGTGGGTGCCCCTGTGCCACCACCACACTGAGTCCCTGCCCCGGGGCCAGCGGTCAAGAGGGTCACCCCGACCCCCATCACCCTGCTCTGGACGCTCCTTAGCTCTTCTTTGTCGGCCTGTCCCACACCAGATAGCGCAACAAAGGCTGCCGCTGCTACGGAAACCAGGGCTTGTCTCATCATCCGATGAAACCCTTCCTCCGTCATCTCCCCACATGTAGCATTGTACAGCTCTTTAAAACCTAAATGTTTTGTAACGTCGAGGTGTATAAGAACAAAAAAATAAATAAATCTATTAATCTTAATTCTAAGTCTAATTATTTTAAACATTATTTGTGATTAATTATATCAAAACTGGAGCCACACTGTGCTGTTGAAACCACGCTGTCGGTCCACTTCTATGACACTGATGTGCCCTGCGTTCAAATACTGCAGCTGTGTGTCCACTAGAACTTTTCCCATCTGGTCTGGCCTTTTATTATTTAAAAAGAAAGTGGATAGTGTTTGTGTGCGCGCGTGTGTGTGTGTGTCTATGCGTGTCCACATGTGAGTGAGTACACAAGTGCGAGTGAGAGTAAATAAGGTGTCCCTTTAAGACGGCAGCACCTCTATTTTTCCAGTGGCGTTGTAATGAAATGAAATGTGTCTAATGTGCAGGAGCGGGGACAGAGGCGGCTGGAATGAGAGGGTGTTTCATCTGTGCGTGTGGAGCTCCGCGAAGCTTTGATGTGAGAGCTCTCATGTAGTGAGCAGGGCTTTGGGCACAAGGAAAAGGACAGCACTTGACAGGTACAAAGCATGGCTGATAGCGGTCACGGGTGCATGCAGTGAGGAAAGTGAATGGTATGTTTGCGTGAATTGGAGGTTATATGTGTTGTATGTGTATTGTTTGCTGAAGAGGAGCACATAAATGTTCTCCTTGCCTTTGCGCTTGTTTATCAATGCATTTATATATCTGTGAGCACGTATTTTACATCTCAAGCATCAGTGTGTGGTCTATAGGTGACCACTGAAATTGGCTGTCAAGCAGCTTACTTTGTTAGTTTTCTGGGATCAGGGCAAGTGGTGCTGCCTTTTCTCAACAGCCTCTGCTCCACTTCCTTGTTTCAGCAATACGCAGCTCCCGATTCGCTACTCGACTTGACTGACAAGAGGGAAAGGGTCAACTGGCATGGCATACCCAATAAGAGGAGGACAAGGGGAGGGATGTCTGCAGGCCACTGTCAGGTCCGAGATCTCAACGACGTACAATGGCTTACTGACAAGAAAGGCTGAGTTGAAAAATAAGCAAGAGCAAAGCTTTGGCGTCACAATTCGTTTACATTTCAGTTACCAGTGACTGAAGTGACAACAAATACAAAAAAAAAAAAACTCTTCACAGAGAGGGGGAGGAAGACAGAAACAAGATTGTTCTTCAATAAAGAGGTATGTACTGTATGAGCTGAGAGAGAAGGTAAATACTATAATAAGTACACTCTCTCCTTCACTCTCCCTCTCTGTCAGGGCCACCCTGCTCTGCATGACCTTGTCTGTCTCAGTCTATGTGAGCTAGCTTTGCATGCAGGGCCCCTTTATCCACTGGATCCCCCTCTTTTCTCTCTCTCTCTCCTCTCTCTCTCTCTCTCTCTCTCTCTCTTTTCCCACTCCCCCTCTCCCTGAGGCCGAGATACCACACACCTCGCACAGTACTGTCAGATTAAGTCACGGTGCCCCCTTTCTCATTTTAACACAGCACCAGTCTGAGACCCCCCATACCCACTAAACACAGCTATGTTTCTCTAGGAGCAGAAGGGTGGGAGAGTACTTACTGTACCACACGGACTATGAAAAGACGTGTGAATCTTAGAGGTGATGTGAGAGAGGATGAGACGGGATTGTCATCAGCCTGTCAGCCAAAATCAATCATCCTCTTGATAACTAGCGACAGCCAGGAGGCCATGCAAGTACTTGCAGTGAAGACCTAAATGTTACTAAATACATTTATTTTATGTTTTTTTCTCAAAAAGTAAGAGGTACAACAAAAATAACACACAGTGTTATAAATTACAAGACATACATATGAGATACATGTGCTCTACTTGCTTTTTTGTATGCGCTGCTTTAATACACATCCCTATATGTTTAAGCAACCAAACACAAATGTTTACATTGGAAAAAGTAAGACTGGAGCCTCACCTCGCCATCTGCCCTCTCAGTTAATTTTGAACAAATCACCTACTGCATGGGTTTCTCCTCTCATAAAGAGTACACATTTAATTAAGTTTCTCTAAATTCAACTTTTCACTTCAAGTTCAAAGACTCTTCGGTGTTTGCTTTGACTAATGTAGTTGTACATTAATTTGGCCAAAGTAAATAACTCTGTGGTAATGATTATCTTTTCTTGATCTTAATGAGCACAAATAGTTTAGGTCAGAGTAAGAAGCTAACCTTTTGAGCTAGTCAAGTAGTTGTGTCTGTAATAAGCAGCAGAGTTTTTAACCTTGGCTTGGATGTCTGGGCTCATTTGGATATTGTTTATATGTGGAGCTGAATATTTATAAATGAGTTCAAAGTGGAGCAGTGGGGTGGAGGAAGTGAAGAGAATAGTACAGCTTCTGATCCCTCTTGCCTCAGTTTCTTTTCATGCTCGCATTTACATTTCTTTCTCTGTTTCACTTTCTGTTTCTGCCTTCCTGTCTTGCTCCTCCCGACCTGACTATTTTCAGCACCTTCGTGAAAGAATAGACATAAAAACCCTCATACCGACATTGTTGAGTAACTCATTCAGTGAAATGTCAGAGTCGGTTTATGTGTCAGTTATTTACCATACTTAATGTCTGTGAATTTGTTCAGCCACTATCCCAGGCTCAATGGTTGATCAAGCATCTGTGTCTAGACAGACATTGCCACATAAACACTCACACGCATACATTGACACACACACACACACACACAGAGTTCGGAGGCCTGCTTCATCTGCTCTCAGCACGACACACACAGAAGGAGGTGTAGAGTTGGGGGTGGGGGTTGCTAGATTGGGGGTGGATGTAGCATTAATCACCGTCCAGGTGGAAATTGTCAGAGCTATCGATTGTGCAAGTAAATGTTACACAAGCCATTTGTCAACTTTTTTCTTTTCTTTCTTTTTACCATGCCATTGGCCAAGACACAACTGTGAATGTAAACTCGCCGACGCTTGAGATTTTAGAGCTGTCTCACCAGATGTGCAATCAGCTACTTAGCAATCATCCAAATACATGAATCTTTTCTGAAAGTCTGATTACATCTCTAAACATCTTGTAACAATTGCACAAACTTAGAAAAAGATTTGAAAAATTAATGAATTAAACAATATTTCCCGTATACTTTAATATTAGTGTATCTAACATGTGCTTGCCACAGCGCAGGAAATACAGTAAGCAGGTCCTCCGCACACAGAGGGAAAGCTATGGGGAAATAAATACAGCAGGCTTACTCTGATGCCGTTAGCATTTTGATTTATATATTCTATATTGTCTCCCCTAAGCATACACATGTATTTTTAATGAGGGCACAGAGAGATATAGATCATGGAATGATAGGTGCCTCCCTATCCTCCCGCCTAACTATTTAATGTATAAATCAGGGGGAGAGGTGAACAGAAAGGGAAGGGCAGAGGAGCTACAAAAAGAGGGAAGACAGGAGGAGTGGAGGTGTCCCTGGGGCAAAGCTGTCCTGAATGCCACTAATAACAAAAGGAAGACAAAAGCCTGAGTTCGGTGAGGCTAGGTAGAAGGGAATCTGATGACGATGATGATCAACAAGATGTTTTTTTTTTTTAAAGCATTTTGTGACAATTTAAACAATTTCTGAACAAAACTAAAAAAATAAGCAATGACAGTGAAAAATCTCAGATAATCACAATGGCAACAGTGCCAGTTTGACTTCAGAAAAGAAATTCCATCACCTTGTGAATTCCTAAAGAGCGCTGTCGATGAATGTTTCTACTTCACCATCTGGACAGGTAGTTAGTGCGTTGATACATGAACACACACACGGTGGGTGCGAGACGCATGGCCATATGTACAGACTGAGCCAGCCGGGGTCACTGGCAGGACACTTCTAAACATTGTAGACACATGTATCACATGTACTACCTGTATGCATACATGCACTTACACAGACCAAAGCACATACCCATCACCATGGTGAAATAATACACAAACACATGTGTATATTCCATGGTAAATTACAAAGAATAAAAATATTTCATTACATCTGGGTGGTAAAATAGAAATAACTTCCCATTCCAGCCTCATAGTTGCCAGACACCATGTGTCATTTAATGTCCTTTAAAGCAAATAAAATAAACAACAGATCATGAAATTAAAAACAGAATTTCAAATTCAGATTTTGTCTTGTCAAATGTGTTGAGAAAAAATGCGTAGGTGTGTTTCCCTGGGCATCATTTACCAATAATGGGCAGTGTGTTGGTGGATAATGAGACTACACTGTTGCACCTAGCAAATCAATCTTACTGAACATCACAGGACCACTGTGACCTCAATGGGCCAGAGGTCAAAGAGGAGTCCCTTCACCCCTACCCTGTTATTGTGACCTAAGAAGGAAAGCCACAGAGAGAACTGGTGGTTCTGCCGATGTTGCTGACCGCTGCTGCATCAGGTGTGTCTGATATTTCATGTTAAGCGTGACCTTTCGTGGGACAAACTTTGTTATCCTATATGTGTAAAATATTCATTTCTGTTTGCCATGATGTATTTCACTGTGAGATTGTAACAGGCTACAATCAGTAATAAATCAGAAGGCCACAGTCTTAGCACACAGTCCCACAATGACACACACGCACGCTCCAAATATCCAAAAGTCTGACCTCTCTCTAAGTGGAGCTGCACTACAGGTCCATGAGTCACAGGAGGTCGCTACAGCCAATCACAAGCTGTGTTTGAAGTGTGAAGGGTAAACACTATGGCTGGTCTGTCCTGCCATTTACTCTGCTTATTTTCACAGCATGTAACTTAGAAAAGAGGTGGCAGAGAATATAGTATATCTGTGTGTCTGTGTGTACGCATGTATGTCTATGTGTTCCAGCACATTTTCCATAGTGTCATTACCACATGGCTGGGTTTATGCTTCACAGCACACACATGGAGCTACGCATGTATGTTGGAATCCCCTTCATCCTCTCGCCGTACAGTCAAATACACATGGCGGAATCCATGCTGTGGCAGCTAAGGAAACCATGCATGGAGTAACAGACATTTTCTTATTAACCTGATGTACCCTTCAAAAATGGTTGAAAGCAATTAACCATAGAAAACGTACACATCCTCTTTCTCCACAGCTCGTTCTCACACACACACACACATAGACCACCCTCAACCCCACCGCCACCACAACCCTCACTACAAGCCCTTTCAAATGGACCACTTTTTTTTAAGACCACCTGTTGTCTATTATTTTTACATACAGCTTTTCTCATAAATCATAACACTGGGTAATTAATCAAGCTGTCAAAACAGGGACCGGAGGTCACCTGGAGGGGTCGGAGGTGGTTGCAGGGCCGATGGAGGTCAGGGTCACACCGCATTCCTCATTATCAAGTTGGGATGGGAGAGGGGCCAGGCAAACAAAAGCGAAAGCAGATGGAGAGGGGGCAGATGAAAAAGAGAGCTAGAGAGAGAGACTGAGAGAAGGAGAAATTGACAAAGAAAAGTGAAAGAAACTGTCAGCTGCCTACAGATGAAGACAGGAGAGGCGATTCTGAGAAGGGAGACATGAAGAGGTAGAAAAAAAGGGAAGAGAAAAAGGAGAGAGGCATGAAAAAAGAACAAAAGAAATCTGTGAGATGTTTCTACTGTATAGACCTGAAATTGGCTACAGAGAGAAGAAAGAGGAAAGAAGGAGGTAGGGTGGTGTGGCTTCTTCGATGAGAAAATAGGGAATCAGCTGTGGAAGTATGATTGTTATCTCGCTCTCTTTCCTAGTTTGTGCGTGTGTGTGTGTGTGTGTGGGTATGGGTGATGAGGCAGACTGATATCTCTCTCAGAGGAGTGTGTATCGGTGTCTCAGTGGGTTGAGAGTCAGTTCAGAGACAGGACCACGGGCCTGGAGTGGCATGTCACAGACTCCACAATACACACTGCTGATTAGATCGCACTGATTAGACTGGCACACACACGCACTGATGCAACACACATACACATGAATAAAAGTCCACAGACAGACAAAAAAGCTGAATGAATGCTCTTTTCTCAAGTTAGTGCTATAACTGTGAAGTTACTTGCTTATTATTAGGCAAATTGGGTTTTTTTTGTTTTTTTTTTACATCTTCCTGGTTCACTTAATAATACAAGATATGTCATGCGTGGCATAATATGTTATGACAATGAAGGAAAAAGAGTTCCCTCATTATGATGTGTGTGAATATGTTGCGTGAAGTTAACAGTGTGCAATCAAAAAAATGAAAGTACAGAAACAAAACGCTCAGTAGGTGTGATGAAAGGCTGAGACGGACACCAGGAATGACGAAGAGAGGAAAATATTAAAAAGAACAATTTAAAAAGTGCAAATGCCGCGGAACTCATCGGTGCTATGTTTGAGTCCCCCTCCCTGCGTCAAGCATGAATTCTCAGGCGTGGCTTGCTCTATCAAAAACATCACTCTTGAATGAGGCACCGACCATTGCGCAAAATTAGCTGTCACCCTTTCCTCAAAATCTTTGTTAATCTTGTTTCCAGTGTTTGCGGATTTATCAGCACATGCATCAATGTCAGCTCCTTGGTTACTGAGCCGCACTACTTGGGAGAAGATATAATTAAAAATGTTTGGGGAGTGGGGGGCGGAAGGGGATGGTTGCTGCAGAGCGGGAGCGCCTGGAAAGACGGGGCGGAGTGGTGTCTGGGAGGAGGAAGGTGAAGTCTTCCTCTCGTCTCGCAGCTTCCCCTGGGAGCCTCTGGAACACAAAGCCAGTGATAACAGACAAACGGGTTCGGCTGTGCCTCTCTTCCTCTCCCTCTGCTGCTGACTTTCTGGTATCGCTTGGGTCAGTGTGTGCCACTATCTCTTTAATGACAGTAGCTCCACCGATCTCACTGGTCAGGAAACTGGTCTGATTGTTAACAGCCGCTTGACAAAGAGGAAAACAACAGCCAAATGCATTCATCTAGTGATAGCATGGCCTTAACAACAATTTGACGGGCCACTAATCTATCAAAAGGGTTCCACATGTGATTGTTATGGGTGAGGGAACTCCACGCATGGACATTATTTTGGAGGGAGCCACTGTGAATAAATAATTTTTAAAAAGCACATATTTAGTGCAACTGGAATTCTGTGATTATTTAATTATCTGTTTGCATGTTCAATGACTTAAACTAAAACAGTTTGACATCTGGAGGGGCGGTGATAAATTACACTGTGCCACCACAGCTTGATCCTTGATGTATTTCCAGCACATTTCTTATTATCATGTGGCTTTTCAAAAAACCATCACTTGCCCATCCAACTTATGTCAAGGGAGAAGGGACATCATGCATTAGAAATTCAACGTGCAAGTCTCCCTTGCTAACTCACAGACACAAACACACACCCTGCACACATATTCACATGTATACAAAACCACACACACACACACACACCCCTGTGGGAGTGTGGTTGGGATGCTGAGACATCCCCAAGAGCCATGCCACAGTGCCAGCAGGTTTCAGGGCTATGTGGACAGAACTCTGTCCATAGACATGACAGCTCAAGAGGATGTCAGACACATGTTTTAAACATAGCGCATAAATGCAAATTCCTTACAGTATGAAATGACACCTACTGCAGTGGCTCTTTGTCTTTCTCTCAAGATTGGGGTGTCAAAGAATGGAACAACTGTGCACACTTGAGCGAATATCCATCGCAGAAATTGGCAAAAAGAATACAGTGTTCACAACTTAGCTTGCATATAGCCTCGCAAGCACAAAGACGCTAGATAATTGTCTAGTACAGGGTTTTTAGAGAGGCACCTTTCAAAAATTTAATTCTCTTTTTTTTTTCCACGTCATGGTGAAGAAATTCCAGACCTAGGCTCACCAGTCTTTGACACAAGAATACAGCCGTCCCATGGCAGAGGTCTTTCTCCGTCATGGAACAGCCATGGACAGTGAATAGTACGGTGGCCTCAGGCTTAACCTCTCACCATGTTTGATACAACATGTCAACACTGAGAGTGTAGCTTTTTATACATGCTCACATATTCTCTTCTTCTGTCCTTCTCTGGCTCTTCTTCCTCCCTCCTTTTCTCTTTCTTCCAGACCTTTAAGTGCGGTCAGGCAGGTTTGGCTGGGAGGTCGCGTATTCCCCCTCTTCATTAGTGAGAAAATGGACTCTGGTAAACGCTTGTTAAAGCCCTTACCTACACTCTCCCAGTTAATGGGAGTGATCCATTTGTGTCCGTTTCTGCCTGACAAGGCTTTACTGGAAGATTAATAGTGCGGTGTCAGGCCACGGCCACCCTCTGTCCCGTTCTCATTTCCTTTCTTCTGGGACGGACACATGCAATAATGGAGCCCCGTCTTTTGTTGTAACACCATGATTAGCCAGGGAGAAAAAAAGCTCAGGAATGACAGAATGAGAGAAAGAATGGAGGTGAGAAGAGGAAAACAAAAAGAACATAAGAAGAAAAAAAGCTCTACTTCATGACGTGGTACAAGTGGAGGTTTTAAGGTTGTGAATTACTGGCACTTGACAATGGCACAGTGATATTATTAATTAATCTCAACGTGAGGTGAAGAGAGATGTAATGAATCACTTATGGATATTTCCTCTGTTTTAAGGCTGACTTTATCTTGGTAACATCCAGCGAGAGGTCTTAGAGTTGATGGTGGAATGCATAACAGAAAAAGAGGCAGAAAGACAGAGAAAGGGAACACCAAGGGAGAAATAATAAAGAGAAAAAAAAGAGAGAGACTGAAAGAAAGAAGTGGGGAGAAGGCCACCCAGGGTTTCGTCCATCACCCAGGCCCCCCAGCCATCCCTCTTCCTTTCCGGGATGACACTGTCAAGTGCTCTGTCCCTTCGCTGGGTGAACCGGATAATCGCTCTTAATAATTACACAGATATTCCCGGGAAGTCTATCCTGTCCAGCAAGAGCAATTCTTCAGATGAGAATCCCATAGTGTAACAGACCTGGAAATGTGCCATATTAATGCAGAATTAAAATCTAGACAGATACTTTATTCTATTTTGCTTTTTTTTTTCTTTGTATTTTATCTCTCTGGGTCTTTTCTCTCTGGTGATTTCTCTGATGGGCAGAACAACAATCTGGTAAACACACAAACAGACACAGACAGGCGACCTGCATCACAACCCCCTCCTCATGACATCACAGTCGGTGCCAACGGAGAGCAGGGTGTTTCTCAAAGCAGAGGACGGGGAATTGGGGCTGGTGGTGTCTCATTAAATTCTTGGGATTGTCTAATTGTCTTTCGTGGACCTCCGAGAGACTAGTACATTATACTCATTGCAATTAACTAAACAAAAGAGCCGAACCGCCCAAGCACTGGGGACAAGGCTGGCTAGGGGGAGCAAGCTGTCCAGCCAGGACCAGTACAACAAAACACAAACACACATACACCAGACGAGAGTGCAGAGAAACACTAAAGAACAAGAGAAAAGATATGAAGGAGAGTAAAAAAAAATTAAGGGGGAATAAAAGGGGAGGGGGTGAGTAAGGACTCAGACAGATCTTGGGATTGGCCAGATGTCAGAGTCGGGTGGGAGGTTGGGGGTGAGACAGGGTGAGAAAAAAAGAGGAGGAGGGTGTCTGTGCTCATTTGAGACGCACCTTTGTGCTGGACCTGTCTTGTTTACTGCACTACAGCTTAGCAGTGCGAGGGTCCTATTCAGGGTCCAGGCCTTTCAGTAGGTACTGAAGGAGCCCTTAAGCCCACTTAACTACCATTTTCACACACTCTGCCTGCTCTCCTCTTTGTCCTTGCCTCCATTACATCAAACGCAGGAACAAAGGCGGGGAACAGAAACTGGGGCTGGCAGAATGGCGCCCATCACAAATATTAATTTGAAAAGGTGTTGAAGAGTAGAATCTACTTTTATGCACAAGGACAACTTGGGATTTTTTTCTCGGCCGTGTGGGGGGGCTCTTTGGGGGCCGCAATGAGCTTGGTTTTCAGGCTAAAGGGGAGGCTGAGGACTTGCAGCACAATTATCCAAGAATAAGGGGCTTGAGACGTGGCACACTGCTAAAGACTGAGCACACACAAGCACAGATACATGCACGCGCACTGCCTATTAAATGCGCTCCCAAAATCAGGCCTCATTCACTTGCCAGAGTTATTAGGCAAAGCAACAAACTCAAAGAGCTCTTCTACTAGCACAGTATTACCACTGCAGAAAAATATACATTACATGAGTCTTTACAAAAACAAAGCAGCACACATAAACCAGAAAGTGTGAGGTAAGAACAACACTAACAAAATGTCATATATTGAGATGTCTGAAGCAGCGATTTCATTCAGACACACTTGACTGAAGCATATTTGCTGGCAACTAAATGGGTTTGTAAAACTGACCTTGAATTGACTGGTGGAAAGATAATTGTCTGAACTAGATGTAATCCACAGTCCACCGCTCTTATTGCTATTAGCTCAGAAACACACAGAAACTGCGCACACATACACATATTCACACAGGTGGAGGGCGCATGCGTTTTCTGTGGAATGCAGTTTTAGTCGGATCACATGAGAAAAGTGGGGTGAAAAGTTTACACTGCCACTACCCATCAGAAAAAAGTGTGCATGCCTCTTTCTGACACACACGCACGCACACACACACACACACACACACACAGACACCCACGTACATCATGCACACACACTTCCCTAGTACAGGGAGTCATGGCCAGGTTAGTGGTATGTTGAAAAGTCCATCCTTTGTGTATATATGTTGTATCGCTCTAATCTGCAGGATACAAGCTCTACAGTCCCACCCCCACCTCCATCTCACTCTGCCTGTACTCCAGGTCTCGCTGTTGGTCAAACCAAACGCCGGTCTGCCCTGGCCCTGGCTCTCAGCAGGCTGGCTCTCACCCAGCTACTCTGGCTGACCCTGCGAACATGTGGTCAACTTGGGCACGGCAGACGCTCAACTCTCAGGTGAGGAAATGGGAGGATGGAAACGGGAGGGAAAGACGAGGAGAAATAGGACACAAAACTAGCTCAACCCCTCACTTTAATAAAAACAGTGATATTTGCGACAAAAACACAAATGCAAATAATAACGCAAGCTGCAACAATTACTCCTGACAAATTAACTTAAAATACTTATATTGTAAGTTCTCAACTCTTTGCTTGATATCACAGTGGAAGATAGGAAGCTAATGTGTGTGCTTACAATTACTAAGAGATGCAGAAGCACCGGACCTGTCTATTTACTCACATGGATACTCCTAAGTGGTAGGGAATGCAAAACGGGGGGATGCCTATGTTGATCTCTGAAAGAACTACCAAAATCAAAACCCAGACATTTGATGGGGGAGGGATACCTTATTCACCCTTTCACAACTTCCTTCAGAAAACATACACAGTTACAATTACTTATTATCTGCTTATGATGCAGACCTACGGTGCTTTTGCTAATATGACCAGAGTGAATAAGGGACACAAGTGCAAAAGAAAAGGAGAGATATCTAAATATAGACAGAACGGGCTCCAGGTGTCTAGCAAAGCAATGCTTTTGTTTTAATATTATCTACTAGAGACTAAAGCTTAAACATTTCACATGATTGATTTGCTCCCAAACTTTAAAGAAAATAAGGAAAAAATTAAGTTGGTTGGAACAGGAATGAAAATAATCGTCAAGTTCTTAACTTTTAGAGTATTGAAGGAAATATTGTGTAAACAACGGTAAACAAAAAAGGGATAAAAAGAACTTTTGTCTTCCTGCTCATTCAGCTGCAGTATAGATGAATATCTGACTGACTGACAGATGCTGCTTAGCTTAAGGACAATACAATGTAGATGGGAGAGGAGGAAGAGTGTGTCTGTGTGTGTGTCGTTTTTGTGTGCCAGTCGCAAGTTAGAGAACAAGAGGATTGAAAAAACAGTGTGAAGAAGAAAGTCTGAGAGTTGAGGATACGACCACAGGAGTACACCTCTGGGGAGGAGTGGTGGGTGTTTCGTTGACAAAGCCATCTATTTCCATAGGCTCTCAGTGCCTGATCTCCCTCTAGTCCCTCAGAGTCACGGCATTGATCTGGGCAAACAGTGTGTGTGCATGTGTATATGTGTGTGTGTGTGTGTGTGTGTGTGTGTGTGTGTGCGTGTGTGTGTACGTGTGTGTGTGTCGGCATTTATCTGCTCACATCTTTTCTAAGTTGATGGTGCTCTATGCACTGTTGAAATTTCTTATCCGTGTGCTCTTTTATACACCCTACATGAAACACAGAGGAATGAATAGCCACATCTGTACCAACAAGTACCTAGCATCTGTACATTTTAGGACTTAAGCATGTCGTACATGTGGGGGGAGACGAGGGAAGAGTCTGGAGAAATGGAGAGATAGCCTGGAGGGAGATGGAGAGGGTGATGTAACTGAAGATGAATGATAAACTGTGTGACAGTGGGAGCTGAGGATGACCATGAAGTAGAAATCAAAACTATAACATGATATATATCAGACATGTGGGTGTAAAATATCTCTTATATCAGATAGATAGATAGATAGATAGATAGATAGATAGATAGATAAGTAACAGGAGAGCAAAGGGAAGAGAGGGAGATAGTGTTGATCTAGCCTGACAGTATACTGCCACCTATCTGTCAAATCCGGTACAACAGTTTCTGCTCTTCACACATCTGTCCTAGGATCTGTCGCTCAGGTTTCACATTATTCAGAAAAACACAACCATAAGAAAGGCAAGATCTGAGGCAGGGAAATGATAAAAGCCCTGAAGAGATTACATGCAGACAGTGACAGTTTTAGAGAGAGAAGGATAGAGAGAAGGAGAGAGGAAAAAAGAGAAAAATCATGTCTGTTCCACAAAGCCTGTTGTATCAAAAGGTAGCATAGCAGCCTGGAGCAAACGTCTGCTCACCTGCCAGCCCAGTCTGGCCGAATCTCTCTCTCTTTCTCTCTCTCTGGCCTTCGCCCGCATCTAACACAAAAACTGCCAAATACGCACACAGGCAAATTATCAGCTTTCATTTAATTAACATCAAACCATCAAAGTCATACCTGTGTATGCATCTAAGAACATATATGAGCCCTCCATTACCTATCCCACCCCCACATACACACCCCTCTTCTTGTCAATATCAGTATCAATCTAGTTTTCGAATTACGCAGCTGGGGAACAGGGATGGCTGCTGGGCTGGGCTACCACACTGGTTCATATGCAGGTTCCAGTTCATCCACAGTTCATGCATACCCTCATCTTTTGAAGCAGCATCCCATCAGCTCAGGATCATGATTATTCAGGACAGAGAAGGGAAGCGTGGCATGCCATCAATATAATATCTGCCCTTCTCCCTCCCACCCTGTCTCGATTTTTTTTTTTTTTTTTTAAATACAAACACTTAACTCCCTTGGAGAATTAGCACTGCAGCATTTAAACCCATGTTCTGACCCTCTGTCTAGATTCATGCCAAGTAATAATTTGTCTTTCATTCTCATTTTGTAGCACCTCCCTGGCTACAAAAAGCACACTGCCCTAAGCTTTGAACCCTTAACTAGCCAATTTGACTAACTTCTAGGACCAAGCTGCAAAGTTAATCATGAATATTTAAATTCATCTAATCTGTTGAAGTGCTTTATATAATATTAATTCCTGGACATCAAACAGACAAATATGTGCATGGGAATAAGCATCTCTAGTCCCAAGTAACACTAAAGGGCTATTACTGTGGATTAATCAGGGTTAATCTGGTTGGAGCATGTATGTAAATCCGCACAGACAAATACACACATAGGAGAAGTTTATATTGCCTTACATTTTAGGGCTATTTGACATAATTATCCGGTATTTATGGTAACTTCTAAATCAGTGTAGAAACCATGACTCTCGACAATGTTTCCTTTTTCCTGGCTTTAAAATGTCCACACCTGAAAAACACAGTGTTGGCCCCTGAGACAAAAATTAAAAAATAATGATCAAATAAGTTTATAAATTAACGTGAAATCAGTTCATTAACAAGACGGCAGACTACATGAGAAAAACAAAAGGATATTAAAGGGCAACTAAAGTTCTAAAAATGATAAACGTCACAGTTTTTATTTTTTTACACACAGCATAAGGAGGACGGCATTTTTATTTCCTGAATGCTCTGACTCAGGTTCCCCACCAGCAAGCCAGCTTGCTTTTCCTGCACTGCCACCCACTGCCAACATATGCCACTTCCATACACAAGTAAAAGCTCGAGGAACTTCACACAAACTACACACGTGCATGAAGACACAAGCACATATGTGCATTCATACACTTGCTAACACACCCATCCTTCTGTTGCTGCACGCACACACACACACGCACACAGACACACACAGACACAGACACACACACACACACACACACACACACACACACACACACACACACACACACACACACACACACACACACACACACACACACACACACACACTTTGTACCTCTCATCTGGCCTCCTCCTCTTCCCGTCTTTATTTTAATCTGCAGGAGAGGAGTTCACCAAGAAGTCAGCAGGACACACAGGAGTTGCACCTCCAGCATCCCACACTTGCATACAGGCACACACATACACATTTACACGCAAAGTTACAGAGGCACACAGCAGGATGGTGCGGAATCAGGAACATGGCAAGATGGAGGTAGGACACATCAGCACTTTCCATTAACCAATGGTAAAGCTGAAACAATTTGACATCAAGAGCCCCCTCATATCTCCTCATAACAGTGAGAAAAACAAAACACAAAACATTAAAAAGTGTACCATTCTGTCACACCAACAGAGATGTTTGTAAAGAAAGATGAAGCAAAAGAAAAAGAAGATATACAATTTTACATCCTTATGTATGTGCAGATATTATTCATAATATTTATTTCACAAATGTTGCTGGGGCGAATGACACCAGTGGTTAAAAAGAAAGGGAACGAAAGAGAAGACAGAGAGAGACAGAAAGAAAAAAAGAATGAAGGAGAGAGATCTGTATGTAGGTTATTGCAGTCTCACTGCACCACTCTTGAATTTCAAACAAGAACCCTGGGCAGAGCAGAGAGCAGACGAGAGAGCAAAAGGGTGGAAAGGGAGGAAAGATAGAGAGGCGGTGGGGCGAGAGCAGCAAGCTAACACTGGAGGCTAACAGGAGGCAGGCAAGAGAAGTGGTTATTAATGAGATATCTTAACTAAAGAAGAGCAACAAAGAGAAAGACATGATATGAGAAGAGAGAGGCAGGAGTTGGAAATAGAACTGCTGGTAGAGAGCACAAACGGAGCTGAGGAAGTGAATGAAAGGCTGATAGCTGCACAAAATGAATGCATGTTCTTTCTTCTTTTTAATTCTCTGCACTTTCTCTATAGCAAACTACCCTCAGTAAGACTGTGCATGACGGTATGAGTTATTTGTGAGTTCTACTTTATGCTATTTAGTATTTGTTCAAGTATGTAACGTCACATTTTCTGGTACATGTGAATATGCACAATTGCACATTCGCAGATGTGCTGTCTCTGCTGTAAGACTGCATATCTATGTCTGGTGTATCCAGGTGTTACTGTGTGTAAGTCTTAGACTCTGTGTGCACAAAATTCTACTTGTGTGTGCGTGTGTGTGTTAGACGGCAGCATCTCTCTAATCACTGGTGTATTAGAGGGCCAGCTCTTTGATCTGGGGGCTGTATCAGGCCTCAGCACTCGCTGCGCAGGGTGGTCTCCCATCATGCTCGGCTGATCACAGCCGCAGCCTCTCTATTGGCTGCCTCACAGGCCCTCCCATCAGCCCTGATGCTACACGCCTCTGACAACTTCATTAGCCAAATTCGACCCTCTTCTCTGCTATACTCTGCTTTGCCAGCAACAGGAAGCTCGCGCTGGTACAGCTGGCACACAACCACATTAGTTCAGGGAAGTCTCTTACACAAATAAAAAAAAGATGGCATGAAGAAAGAAACCAAAATACAGAAAAACACATTTGGTTCAAGGTAATAGTTAATAAGATCACACGTTTTCATTTCCAAATCTTTTTCCTCCCTGATTCTCAAAAAAAGCAATTACAAAATCACAAGTGCAAAATTCACAAAGCCTCAGTTTTTGTATTTTTGTGCTGCAATGTCGTATTCAGTGTGGCATACTACACTTTTATCAGACAAATAATTGATGATTTTTTTTTTCTGATGAGTGAGGTGAAAAGAAAATGGGTAAGAAAGCAGAGTAGAATTTGAAAATGTCTTCTATTATAAGGCTTTTCTTCATCTTACTTTCTCTTGCTCTCTCTCACACAAGCCTGTGACTCAGAAAATATGTAAGAATGGTGTAGGTGTGTATATGAAATTTAGCTCTTGGTTATATGCAAACACCTTTGTTTTCTCTCATAATATTCTGCTTCTTTACATATCATGCTTTAGGGGAACTTCAGGTGTATGTATACAGTGCATTGCTGTTACAAATTTGCATTTTTGTTCTGTTCCACACAAACATGCAAGAACAAGAAAACTGTGCTCATTAAGCCACACAAAAGTTGCACAGTGCCACTTAGTATTTTTCCAACTCTATCTTTTAAATCAAGCAACAGTGTGAGTTTGCTTAATGCTTCATATGTGAATATGAAGTGAATATTTTGTTTTTTATATATATATATATATATATGTAAGATCTACAGTAAGTTTTAACCATTGAAATATCAAAGATCAAAATGAGAGCTTATTTCCAATGCTTCACTTTGTCACAACAAAAACTGATTGATGGGCCATATCATCAATAGCCTTTAATCTTTTACAGGCGTAGCTGACGCATCTAGGACAAAGCTTTTAAAACATCTCATTTTAAATGACAGTAGTCATCAATCCGATCCCATTAAGATATCTTTGGTTGCATTTCATTTCAAACATTGTCTGTATATCTAGGCATTCTTGCTCTTCAGTTTCCAGGCCACTCAAACTTTTTGTCCTATGAAACACAGATATTATGGGGAAAAAAAATCGTGCTTCTTCTGAGAACAACAGCTCTCATGTAAATCCACCTGGCCAGCTTTTTGGACTGATTTTATTTCCAGGTTGCTGAACAAGACAAGTACGTGTAATACTGGGGTTTGGTAGCCAGTAGAGCAGGTAATCCAGGTTTACCACCATTGTATCTCAGTGGTAGATAGGTGAACTATTGAACTCTGTCCCTGCAGCTGTAGTTTGGTAGTGCAGTGAGCTAATTAGCCAGTCTCAGGAATGAGACAAAAAAAGAGATATCTCTCTCTCTCTCTTCTTCCCCCGCTCCACATCTACTTCTTTTCATCTCTCATTCATGAGCCCTTGGTGGTGCCCTTGGCATTGGGTATGTAAACTATCGTTTCATACCATCACACGCTCAGGATTGGCATTATAAAACCATACCACAGGTTGCATAATGAGCACACAGCTTAATGAAGTTGTTTAAGAGGTGATGCTGTGTGAAAGAGAAAAGTCAATGATTATTTGACTGTTCTGAGACACATTTTATTCAATGTGAATTTAATTGCAATTTGTTGAATGTTACATAAAAGATTTGGAGATTGTGAAGTGCCCATACAAGAAAGCAAATCACATAAATATTCCATTTTAAATATTTTTTTCATTCAATGCCTCTGCCATCATATTACCAGATTCAAATACTATATACTTGTAACTATGCTGAATCCAAGTGCACAATTGCTGGTTCCTGCCTATTAGATGTGAGGATTTAGTGGTTATTTTTAAATTGTGTATCACTGGAAACAAATTATCTTTGGATTTTGAATTGCTGATTCTGAGGGGAAAATTAATCTGAAGACATAAACCTCTTCACTGCAATATTTTACTGTGTTTTTAACAAAACTTTTTGATAGCTTATTGTGTCATAGCTTTGATACTGTATAGTGTGAACCATTAAAGCAATAATTATTTATTAAATGATAAATTTTAATTTTAAAAGAATGTTTAAAGATAAAAAAAAACTATCTAGACATGATTTCAGAAATAATCTCCATCCATACTAACATTTCCGAAAATACTTATCACATGACAATTCACATACACTAGGGATGCGTGTGTTAGTGTAAACATGAGGTTTCGCTGCTTAGTAGTAGAGTCACATGATATCAGCATTACAAAGCGAACATTATAATTTCCAAAAGTGTCTGTTTCTCCCCATCAACACATCAACACTGCAAACTGGATTTGTAAAAATGTTCACCATAGAACGAGTTTTCCCAAAGGTTGGCTTTCAATTACAGAAGACCTAAGTGCATGCAAAGATACCTGTGTACACGTGGATAACGCCAAAAAGTAATCACTGGCAACCTGACCAGTGAGGACCTCTGATTATTACTTTCTGTGCATTTGACATAATTGGATTTTACCCATATTCTCTCATTCAACTATTCTCTTAATCAAGTACACCGAAGTCAGATATCCAACCACGAAAGGAATGTGTTCCGGCTTTTCAAGCAAAAAGATGGCTGGCTGGATGGCTTAGAGAGAAACTCAATCCCGCCTCCTGCTGAGGGAGAGACGAGCGCTGGCTGTCGACAGGCACGCCACCTGACTACCACACAACTACTGATTTGAAACGACAAGTCAAGAGAAGTGAGGAGTAAATAAGAGAGATCGGCAGAGAGTGAAAAATAGAAAGAGAGAGAGAGGAGAGAGAGAAGGGTAATAGATTTGAGAGTGTTTTTGGGGAGTAAACAGATGGAGTAAACACAGCACGAGGGAAACCAGGGGACTCCCACCGAACCCGCTCAATGTGTCACTGACACCGCATAGCAGAATCAACAAAGTGCTCTGAGGGCAACATGCACACATACACACACACACAGCCTCCCACACAATCACACACAGTTCACCAATTGGCAGGATGCTGGGACCCAGAGCTCCTATCCAGAGCAGTGACAGGCACATGGAGAACAAGCTGGCTGACAGCACATGACAACTCCTCAGCTAGTGGAAAAGGAGAGAGGCATCTCCTGCTTTTACTTTCTGACAGTGGTTTTAACAAGTGGCTTGAATATGAGCTGGTGAAAATACTGTAATATTTTCTAATATTTTCAAAATCTTTAGTGTGAAATATCACTCTGTGTTGAGGAATAGCTACAGTTTACCTTCTCTCATCTACCACTCGTGCCCTAAACCTCATCCGAGCACCCAACCGTATTGCTTCTCTCTCTCCAATTTCTTCCATGCCCCCAGACCTGCTCGCAAGCCCAAACTCTGCTGCTGTGTGCCAGCGTACCAACAGGCCTGTAGGCCTATCCAAGAGAGAGAAAGAGAGGAAGAGGGAAAGACGGAAGGTAGCCAATTAAGACTGGGTAATGGGAGAGTGAATGTGAGTGTGTGTGTGTGCGTGTGTGTGTGTGTGTTTGTGCACACTTGTATGGGTGAATGCTTGACTTCAAGCGGCTGTGAGTTCACTGGCTCTTGTGTGTCCATGTGTGTGGTGCCACAGGCTGTGCACACAGCCAAACTTAATTTAGCAGGCCCAGGTTTTTAACACATGCCTGAAGCTAGCCAGCAAACTATAGCTAGACCGGAGAGCCAGAAGTTAACAGGCACATTGCTCTCTTAAACCCCCTGAGATCTTGTTCCCAGCCTGAGGGGTTAGAGAACTCATTTAGTCATTGATGACCATCACTGTTCACATCCTTATGGTCATATCTTTTCATCAGCCACCTCATTACAATAAAGCTTTATGAAGAACCCCTCCAACTTTCAAGACCTTGACAGTTGACAGTGCTAAAAAAGGTATGGCGGGCCATTAAGCATTGACGAAACTTCTGACATTGTTTGTGATAGTTCATGAAACTGGCATTTTACTAGACTACTATCACCTGCATTGCTGTATACAGTATGACAAACTCAGATTTGAAGCCATGAATAGCAACTGAAGAAAACAAAAATGGCAACATCCAACACACTTCTGTTTTCTGGATGTCCCAAGAAAGAGAAGCTCAAAAGACATGTTACTTTGTTTATATGTGTGCATGCAGTGCCCATGTGTAATATATATGTGCGGTGCATGTGTGGCATCAGGACTGAATTGGATGTGGGAATATGGAATTTTTGTACTATGGTGGGGCATGCCCTTGACGTTGTTGTCACTGACAAAAACACAGGCACAGCAACTATCTAAGCTGAAACACACCTTGATCACTGGTGTGTGTGGGAATTCACACCTGGGGACTCAATACAACAAAACAGTGTCGGATTGTGTCAGAACCTGCAAAACAAACAAACATATGCCAAACTAGCTAAGCAAATAGCAACCAAATTTTCACTTGTCTCACTCACTTGCCATTTGGCGACAAGGTTTATAAATGCTGCACAACTGAAAATTCGATCAATTACACATGATGGTGGGTGAATACAGCCTAAAGATTGCAGAGTGACAATCAAACTAAATATTAAATGAGGCGTGTATGTTTGTGCATGCATGGGGGAGTGTGTGTGCATGGATGCATGCACCAGTATGTGTCGTCTTATTCTACAAGGTAATAGGCAGTCAGCTTCACAGCCAGAGCATGACCTAGAAAGTGAAACCACACGGCAAGGCACTAAATGTGTCACATGGGCTCAATCATTTTCTCTCTCTCTCTGAAGACAGAGAGAAAGAGACAGAGACATAGAGAGGGAGGAATGGGGTGAGAGAGAAGGCTTCTACCAACCCGCTGCACTCGGAAGCTAATTAAGTCATTTGAAATAGCCACAGAGGGTACCTGTATGCAATCTAGCCAAGGCAAAGGGTTGATGAGGCTCTGCGAGGCCCCAGGCTAACTTCAAAAAGAAGGCAAAGGAAGGGAATGAAAGAAAGAAGCAAAGGAGAAAGGAAGGGGAAAAAGTGAAGTGGATTTTTTAATTGAAGCCCAACTTGAAGACGAGCATGTGTGTCTCCGTCTCCTCGTGTTGTGCAGCAGGAAAAGGTTAAGCATGCCCCCAGCAGAGTATGTCTGCACACACAGGCTCTCAATGGGGAGCAGGTGGGAAGATGCAGGGATGGAGGGATGGAGGGACGGAGGGGTGCAGGAGAAAGGCTCTAGATAATTGAGAGAGTTCACTGAGCGGCCATGTCGTATAGTGTCTGTGAGTGTGTGCGTGCGTGTGTGCGTGTGTGTGTGTGTGTGTGTGTGTGTCCATGAAGTCCCAGTTTCTCATTGGCATATTCACACACACCCGTGTGTATTTGCTCTGTCCCTTTTTAGATATGTGGTGAATGGATACAGTCAGTGGTGTACAAAAACTTAATTAGGGGCGCCCCGATAGCTCACCTGGATGAGCTAGCATCCCATGTATCAGGGCTATAGCAGTAGCTTCACTTTAAATGCACGTGATTTGCTGCATGGTGTCCCCTCTCTCTGCTTCACTGCTTTCCTGTCACTATCATTAAAAAGGCCAAAAATAAAAATGTTTTTTAAATGTAAGGTAATTATACTTTACAGACAACAGGAACAGTCAGAGAATATTGTGTTTTTAAATCAACAATCCAGTAATAGAACGCGAAAATAGAGTTACTGAATTATCATTTGTTTTGCGACATTTCCAAAGAGCCACAAATGACATAAGACATCCACAGCTGTGCTTGAGCAGAACACACACATCTGAGGGTTTTGTGCCCTAACATCCATGCCCTCACCAGGGGCAAGCCTGGCAACACCAGTGACTGAACTGGGTCACACACACACACACACACATACATACACACACAGTATAGACTGCGGCACTGGCAGCATGGTGATCACAGGAGAGGGCAGACAGGGGGCTGAATGTAGAGTGATTGGACTATTCTAGGTCAGCTCTCCTGACAATGCACCACTGTCTCCTAATGTGGTGGGCTAAAGGATAAAGGCTGTGTTTGGCCTGACATTACAGCTACACGTTCCAAAAGGAATATCTGAGACATACAAATATATGCACACACACGCACGCACGCACGCACGCACGCACACACACACACACAGCACAGAGCTTACAACAGCACAGTCAGAGATAAAAATATCTTTCTACATGTCAACAAAAGCTCAAGATCTCAAGAATTTGATTCACCTCTTTTTTTTTAGTATCCCAGTCTAATAAAGCTGTATGCAGCAGATCTTCTCTGCAGCCTATAGAGCAAGATCAGTCTGTGGACTTCAAAGAGGTTGCAACTAGGTCACCACAAGACATTGCAGTCAGCTAGAGTACAGTCTCTGGCCTGAGACATCTCACTTCTCTCCTTTCTCTCACTCTGCCAACCACTGCCTCGCTCTCTCGCTTTTTCTCTCTCTCAGTGCAATGGTATCAGTGAAATTAAAATGGATTATGGTGTCTCTCTCTCTTGTCATTCCCTGGGGTTGTACAGAACCATGTCATGTTACTGTTACTGTAATGCTACTTCCTTATCACTGCCCATCGTCGCTGGCGCTCAGCAGTTTAACTTAAGTTTAATTTAGACACAGAGCAAGTAAGACGGAGAAAGAGAGGCAGCAAGACGAGGCAGAGACTGAAAATGAGACAGAAACACCAAGCAGAATGCAGAAACAGCCCAGTCCTCCATGGTCACACACTGCCATCCTGATCTGTCAAAGGCCAAAGAGACTGACTCCAAAGGCTACTTTTCTGCAGTTTCGATAAAACAGACACAGAGGCGGCTGCCTGTGGCTGAGGGATGAACAGGAAACAGGAACCTTAGCAAGAGAGGAAAGAAAAGAAAGAGGAAGAAAAAACTCAGGAGGGAGAGGGAAGGGTGAGTTTGAACAAGGTCAATATGAACAGAGAGCTGCAGGGCCACGTTCCCCCTCTGAACACTGAGCAAAACACAACAACTCTGTTAACATGAGAAAACAGCCACCAACATCTTAAGATGGATACAGAGGAGCGGAAGAGAGGCAGAAAGGCAGGAGGACAGGGGAGGTACATGTTCATCAGGTATGTGAAGGACACTATATATAGTAACTACACACACACACTTACAGTCACATTTATATCCTGTTTTCAAGTAAAC
The DNA here is from genome assembly GCF_022539595.1 of Amphiprion ocellaris. Lineage (NCBI taxonomy): Eukaryota > Metazoa > Chordata > Actinopteri > Pomacentridae > Amphiprion > Amphiprion ocellaris. The sequence continues at coordinate 21,594,514 of NC_072771.1, read as the reverse complement.
CTCATAAGAAAATATACTGAAGATTGTCAATTTATGGACAGTGAAGTTGTGAAACGTCAAGTTGAGAGCAGCAAACAGCTATCCTGGAGAGCTTCTAGATTCCTTACAAACTGAGGTCTTATGCAACATTTCAGTTACAGCAGATGTCAGTTTAGGTAAGTCTTAAAGTTACATTTTCTACACAACTTTAGCACAATGCCAGCAGAAGGGTATATTTGTGCAAAGAAGGTGTACTTTATCCAGGCTACTGTCCAGCATGGAAAATAATTAGCTATCAATGGCCCTAGTAGACAACAGTGTTCATTACATTTTGAACAGAAAGCAATGTAAGTACTAAAATCAAATGTGCTTAATATTAGGACCATGAAGTGCAGGTGAAGAAAAGAATTGAAAAGGTTAAGAGTTTGGCTAATGAGTGCTGTGAACTGGATGTCCTCGTGGTAATATGATCTTTTAGATGCATACTTCATTTCCACCAACCTGCACAAGGTGCTAGTTTCCAGTTTAGAGATGGTTCAACTCTAAAGCTTCTAAAAATTAGTTTGCTTTTCCACAGGCTGGATATATTCAAACATCAAATGACGTTTATAAATGGCGTCGCAAACAGCATTCGTATTCATGAACAGTGTCTTTTGTGCTGGTGACTGCATTGTCATTTATAAATGCCCATATTTAAAACTAGTGCTGTCAAATGATTACAATTTTTGATCAGATTAATCACAAGGTTGCTGTGGATTAATTTCAAATAATCATGGTTAAATATCATTCATTTTTAATCTAAATTAATAGCATTTAATTTTGCATGCCCAAACAGACTCAAGAAAGAAGAGAATATATATGCACTTAAAGTGTTTATTAAACATTTTTAAAGGTTCATGTTAGAATCCCCGACTAACGCATGCTTTGCGTTGGTACTTTAAGCTGGAAGTGCTTCAGTGAAAAGAAAACTCCTGCCTGCAGAGTGTGCATATTACTGTATGTCGGCCGACTGTTCTGTCTTCGTTTTTTTGTATTCAAATTTCCCACCGAGAGGGCCAACGTCCTGTTTAGGCCCGACTAATATAGATTTTTTTGAGGCTGATGCCAATTCCAGTATTTGGCAGAAAAAAATTCTGATAACTGATTAATTGGCCGATTAATTTTAGAAATATATAATGAATAAAATAACTTCTTTTTTGGACCTTTAACGCTAACAGCAACAAAGATATGAATTACAGGCAGAACATTTTACTGTTTTCCAATATTTCATCCTTAAATGAGTTATGAAATACATCCTGTCTTGTATACACATGCTGTAAGCAACATAATGAGTGAAGTTACTGGCAAAACATTATTTCTGCAGCCCTCTGATGCTCTTTAACGTTAAATCACATTTTTACCTACTCCATTATTTTCTTTGCCATGAAGTCATGACTCATATGAACCAAAATAAAAACCAGACGCCTTTCTCAGATGTCAAAACATGTCATTTTTGACAGAGTTGCATTTTAAATATATAACGGTCACAAATAGTCCGACACTAATGTTCCCCCATAACAACACACAGTGAGTTGCTGTTACAGCATGGGTCACGTTCTGGTATTTTCTGACAAAGTAAAGCTAAGAGTGATATCATGACGGTTGCTGAAGACAAACAGTAATGTTAATTATTTGAACGTCAACTTTTTCTCTTAACTGAAACGGGAGACATGTTGAGTCACTGTTAATTTCACAACGTCGTTTAAAACTTACCTGTCGGTTCAGCCCACTCCTGTAATGTTGCCTGGCTGCAGCTTAAATGGCAGATTTCATTCTGCGCGACTCTGACACAACAGCATTTACTGTTTAATGATAAATTAGGAATATATTGGCGTTTGACCGGCAAAACTCCGGCCGCCGAGGATTATTTTGAAAATCGTCCGGCCGATAAATCAGTTGGGCCCTACTGTTTACCATCTTCCATGTGGAGTTGATTCTGCCACTACCGGATCAACTGCCCATTTGTGCATGCGCGACAGCAAGTCTACGAGGACAAACTACATGGAATACGTTGCCAGAGACGTTCCAGGGATTTTGAGTCATTATTATAGACTGTATATGCGCTGCAGAAGCGTTAATTGCTTTAAAATTTTGAATGAGATTAATCATGATGATACATACTGGTTTTGATTTCATGTCCTAATGCAGCACTTTTTCTTCCTCTTTTTTGGCTTAAGTAGACCAGCTCTGTTATTTTTTTTTAAATGCTGCTCAAAAAGTGATAGTGTCCATGACACTCTCAAGCCATGTTCTCCTGTTTTCATGGCCAAGAACTGCTTCTTGAGGTAATGAAAAGCCAAGAAGTGGCTTGAGATTAGGCACAGGCTCCAGACTAGCCCTAGATCTGCCTTGGTGAAAAGAGGAAACAGTTATGACAGACCAGTACATACCACTGGGACACACACTGGAAATCAATGCCCTGCAGCAGGATGCATGTGTTGCTTCAAACATAGTTGGCTGCGAGTCAACACAACATATCATGTCATGCACACACTAGGAAGTACTTACTATGCTTTTTTTTCAAGGTTGGTTCAAATAAACCAATATATTACTTTCTAGAATATTAGCTATCAAAACTAAACTTTGAAATATGTGTGGATCTACATTTTGCAAACAAGACTACTATCATTTAAGGATCACTGCAGATGCTGCTGCATCCTTTAGTCAGCTGATGAAGAGTAACATGACTTCCTGGAGACAAGCTTTACAGTCCTATCATTGCATCACAAAGCAGAGTATGTCTATTTTGTTCTCACTCCAGTATGTCTGTATTTTCTTTTCCTACAGTATGGGTGTATGCATGTCTTACACACTGTGTATGTGTTCTGTCACTGTGTTTCTGAGTGTGTGCCGTGGTGTACTGTGTTGTGAGCTTAGGTTGACATTCGTTTGACTGACATCGGGGGCGACAGCAGCACAGTAGCATATGGTAACCGCCTGCTAACCGGTAAAACTTGACATTAGTGCAAACAAGTCAGCCAAGCATGGCATAGTGTGCTCCTAAGAGGGTTAAGGGATATACTGTCAGCATACGGGGGGATAATAACACCTATCACAAGCATCATAATATTAGAAAAAGGGGAGGGGAGCCAGACCAAATAGACAGGCTGGTGTTGACTCAGATGAAATGGATGACAAGTTACACTGAAAAATAATGGACAAATTATAACAAGTCTGCTGTTGTGAAGCAGGAAATTCAGATCCCAATCTCAGCATTTTTTGGCATTACACAAAGGAGGAGGTTTAAGAGGAACTTTGAGTCTCACATCCAATATCTGGATAAATCTGAAATAACTGAATCATATTCACATCTGACTTTGACATGCTATTTTAGTATTAATACTGAAATTTTATCTTTCACTGATCCCTTTCCTTACAGACTGTCACACGTTACTTCCTTCCGCAATATTTATGTGAAAAGTGACAGTAAATACCTCATCTAGCTTGTTCGTCATCCTTGAATAAGCTGACAACGCATTTTTGAAAAGCAAGCTACAAAGGAAAGCAGTCTGCTTCCGTCACTTGCATATGTGTGCGCTTCTTTTTTTTCACCCGTCTGTTGCGCTTGTGTGAATGGACTAGAAATACATTGTATTTTTACACAAGACAAAATGTATCTCTGAAGTCCAGAAGTGATTCGAATAACTACACACAACTTTGCTTATTCACAAGGATTCCATGCATTTTATGCCAAAGTTCAATCGAAGATGCATGCTGATTCATATTGAACAGGGCACACAGATATACAGACAAAATCAGTTATCCACTGACCCACTGAGCTGCAGAAGACAAAAGAGCTGCAGACAAATCTGATCACCGATGCCATCTCTCCTCATTGTCTGTCTCCCTTTCCTTAGCACACACACAAAAGCAAACATATCTTGAAACACTCAGACACCACCATCACTGCCATGATTTGATGTACTGAAATGTACATTTCATATCCACAGAGAATCCAGGATAATATCAGTCTCAAAAGACAGATAAGCCTTCAAATAAAGATTCCATCTTCAATGTCTGATCACATACAGAGACAGAAAAAAGCAGACAGCTACAAGACACAAACATCTATTGGTAAACAACGATAAACTGCAGTTACAAATAAATGTACGGAATACTACTAATCATCTATATTTGACAAATAATCTAGTGGGACAAATAATTGAAAAACTTGTAGCAATGTCTGTAGAGCATCCTGTTTTATTTAAAAAAACAATTACTCTCCAAAACTGTATTGTCCACAGGAAAACCACCTGCCTCAAGTATCTATTTTATTTCTAACCACAGAATGGGCATTAACTATTAACAGAAAGATTTGCTGGATTTTTTGCCTCTCGCCCTAACGTACCCCTAGAACCTTGGTAACCCCTATTTAAACACTAAGTTTCCTCTCATCGATCAAAGTGTGGTGCACACAGTCCAGGAGCGTGACACTGGCAGTAGAGAGCTTACAGCAGGTTTCAACTATGACCCTAAGAGATTCTCAGTGTCTGATTATATGTGTGTGAGCAAGTGTGTGTGCGTGTATATCTCTGAGTGTGTGTGGTGAAAATTCACCGAGGGTCACCTATCTGCTCAACACTAGCTCCTCACAAAACTCAATTTCCTCCTCGAAAGTCCACAGCTAAGCACTTTTAACCTCTGCAAACCTGCTGCGATGGAGAATACATGTAAAATTTACAAGGCGACGAAAGACCCTTTACGTGCGTATGTGTGTGTGTGTGTGTGTGTGTGTGTGTGTGTGTGTGTGTGTGTGTGTGTGTGTGTGTGTGTGTGTGTGTGTGTGTCTGCATGTAATATTAATTGATGCAAACACATAAGGCAGATACACACACCTGTATCTAAAAAAGAAGGAAAAGCTGGTACATTACAGCTGTCAGGTGGTGAACATGCTGCTGCACAGGTTGATGACTTGTGCAAAAGACTGTGGAGGATTTTTCTGTGTGTATGTCTTCCTGTGTGTGCATGTGTGCGCGTGCGTGCATGTGTGTGTGTATATTGGCCGTAGAAGAGTGTTCCCAGTGAGAGAGTGAAGAGGTATCCACCACACACTGCCTGGAGCCCTCTGGAAGAGAGACTAAACAAGACCTTCCCACTGGGACACACATACACAGCCTGCAGCTGCAAATGACCTACTACCCACCTCACACACACAGACATACACACTCTCAGTCATGCACATACACAAAGAGGCAAAGCGTTTTTGATGATATAATTTGTTAATTTCAAGAGCAAAAAAAATAAAAAATAAAGTCAATTATCACACGTGGGCTAATGAATGTACATTCCCAAATAACGCTTCAAAATTAGCTATCCTCTTCTTCTCTCATTCTCTTTTCCGTTTCATCCTCTTGTTCTTTCCATCCTCTCAATCCCCAAGCAGCATGGTGACATGAGCATCTCTGTGTGAGTGCGCATGTACCACACCATTCAAGCTATGAGGTTTTCTATTCTACTTCTATACCTGTGTACTTGTTCAGTTTTGGGATCTACAGCAGTAGTTTCCTAACTTTTTAAAACCATGGCAACACATTCTAATGCATGCCTTCAAGCTAAGAGTGTAAAAGTAAATATCTATTATCAGCTTTTCTTTTAGGTCTACCTAGTGTGACAAATGTGTGATAAAATGTTTTTAAAAGGAAGCCACAAAAATTGGAAAGAAATCTTGCCACATCCCTGGCCAGTTTTTATGACACCCTGGGGTTCTGCAGCACCTACAAAAAAAAAATAGATCTGAAGTGCTACGTTTGAAGTCACACTATTCAAATTGGATTATATTTAGAGGAGGAATCCTCTAATGCAATTTGCATGTGCTAATTGTGTAAATTCGGAGGTACTTTTTTGAAAAATAAGTGATCTCTGCATTATAAAATTACCACAGTTAATTTACTATCTCTCAAGGCGTTAAAATCGACTTGTCCCATGTTTATAGAGGCCAGTCAACACTTATTAACACCACACAATTAGCAGTTTTTCTTAAATCCCTGCTCTTGGCCAGAAAGTTAAATGTCACAATGTACGCTAACATACTTTTGCAAATTATGTATCCAGCAGATCTGAATTGGGTGCAAATCACTGGTAATTATGGCAATCATAGGACCTCTCAAAAGAAAAGTCGTATTAAGAAGATTTTTTTACATTATAATTCACATCAAAGAATATGACCTGCACCAGTGACTTACAAAAACAATGTTAAAAACCATGTAATATGATCTTTTCCTATAGTGAGTGTACTTCAAACCCACGGTAAAGTGTCACTCTCATTCATCATTGTCTTGTGAAACAACGGCCTGTGTGTTTTCCTAGAGGAAGCCTGAGGATGAACATATCTTCTTCATATCATTCTCTGACTAACAAATACAGGCTCCCTGCCAAGAGAAACTCAATGAGACCACAATCAATATACTGCTACAAGGTGTGCACACACTACATAGATAGGGGATGATGTACGATTACCTGGAGCACATAACAATCAGCTGCATGCTCATGCAGTATGCACAAGCACACTCACGTATTGCATGTATACACACACACACACACATATACGCACACACATGCATAAATGCACGCTGAAAGACACTTAATATGCAAATAATTTTTTTACAACAGGGACACCACTCCATTGTTCATCTGGACGAAGGGGGGCAGATAGATAGATAAATAGGTCTCTAGATATCTAGCTTGGACGTCGGTTGATGAAATTGCACATACGGCAGCAGCAGTGCTGTTAGGACAGGGAATACCACCACAAAATAATGTTTTCTCTCCCTCTGATCAATTTTTAATTTGGCCCGTGCAGCCGAGCCCTTGGCGGGCCTGGCCCCGGTAATTACGGTGGGTTATTGACAGCTGCCTTCCCGCGGGAGGCTATTTAAAAGAGGTTTAACCCCAGAGCAAGTCCAGGCCCCACACCCGCCTTTGAAGGTGTCAAGTGCATTGATCTGAGCTGCGGGATGCACTGGGACCTTCCCACCTGGAGGTGTGTGTATGCTTGTGTGTGTGTGTGTGTGTTGCTTGCAGGGATACTATTACAAGGCCATGGGAAGGTAGAGCATCTTCTGACCCTTACACATACACACACACACACACACACATACACACACACACACAAAGTGTCCTCTGGCTAAAGCTGAGTAGCTGGATAGAATGATACCTGTCTGGTCTCGGTAGCCACCTGATGCCCCAAGATAGGCTGTGCACACACTGTACATACAATGTTATCATTGGCCTACACACACACATACAAACAGGTTAACTCACAGCTCAGGGGGAATTAGATGAACTAATGAGAAAGGAGGAGGGAGAACAGTGATTGGAAAGACAGAGAGGGAGCAGAGAGAGACAGAGGGATATCCTCATAGCACACAAGGCCATGACACAATGCAGACAGATGATAGAGTGTGCAGCCGATGTTGAAGAAGACATCATCCAGCAAAAAAAGAAAAAGGGGGAGGGGGGGGGGCATGACAGAAATTAGAAGAGGATTTCTGTGTTTGAGTTTGTCTGCCTCACTGCCCCCTTTCAGTCTCCCATTGAAATTCTGGGCAGATACAAACCCCTAGGCTTTTGACACACTTTTGAAAACACCACACCCCCTCTTTCTTTCCAGTGAGTCTCCAGTGTCTAGCCTGACTCACTATCAAGAGAGCTAGTGAGCGTGCTAGAGTGAGATGGAGAAAAAGGGGGTGACCGCAGCTATAGATTGTGTTTTTGCATTAGCAATTTCCATATTAAAAGTCATTCTTCAAGACAGGAAATGTTTGTGGTTTGTCTGTGGTTGTGTGTGTATGTATGTGAGTAGTTACAAATTTGATTGTTTAGAGACTTGACATTGTGTATTTATTAATTCATATGTGAATTAGCTAAAACACACTAAAAAGAGATCAAAATCATAAACTATTTTATCATGCTGAAGACATCTGACGATCTGAAAGGACTATCAACTGAAACTCTACGGCTGATAAATATAACTAGAGCAATTAAAAATATTGAAAAGGAAATTAGGTTTTACCCAGATGAGAATTTTTCCAAAAGTAGCTGATAGCTAGTGTCGCCTACAAAACCAAAAGACGCCAACTGAAAGAAAAGTTGGGAAAGAAGTTAAGAAGTGATGTAAGTAAAAGGACAAAAACTTTGCTGTATCACAGCAATGTGATACAGAAGAGTTAGGGTCTCACAACAGCATTCACGTATATTCTTTCAGTGTGGACACAAACCTAAGTGAGATAAAAGTCCTGTTAACTCCTACAGGTAATATAACTAATGATCTCACCTTTCAATATTCAATATTCACACCTTCCTCAATTATTCTGACTGTAACCTCACAGTCTGCACTCTCCCTCTCCAATCCCCCTTCCCCAAATGCCTTCTAAACCCCATGGCATGCACCCTCCACCTCCACCATCTCAGTCTCAGGATGCAGAGCATTGACAGGGCCAGAAGGTAATGATACAGCTGCCATGATGCAACAAGCAGACCTGTCGACTGTCAGGAATTGAAATCATGAAGGAATAAGCTGTCATTAAGAGGCCCTCTCCCAGTAGTGGAGCTGTCAGACGACTGCCTTCTGCCTACTCTCTCTCTCTATACTCCCATCTCTCCTCTGCCAGTCCCACCCCATTTGCAGTCACTCCCTCGTCCTCCTCTCATTTCTCTCTTGCTGCATCAATCCTTTCTATACTCCTCTCCTCCTTTCTTCTTCTGTCCTCTTCCAACCAATCATAATCTTTCTACCACTCTGCACCCCTAACACCCCCACTTCCCATCTTAGATTCCGCTTTTCCACCTCTTTCCGCCACTCTCAGGTTGTTTCTGGAGAAACCTCCTCTCACCTGTCATTTTACCTCTAGGCTATGGGAATAGCACCGCTTCCATGTGCACACACACATTCACATAAAGACAACATACATGAGGCCTGCACACACAGCACAAAAATTTCCCTTAAGCCAGCGATACTGTACGCAGTGTGCCACATGCCGCTAACACACCCTCTGCCTGATGTGATGCATTCCTGTCTGTCTCTGTGTGTCTATATGTCTATGTGTACATACTTTAGGCTTGTCTTTAACCAGCTTATAAAGGTGTCATCATCATATAGCACCATGACATAGACATAGGTTGGATATGAGAGGCAGGTGATGTACATGGTGTAAATGGTGTGTAAGACACAGCCTGCCCTGAGATTCACCGAGAATATGATTGTTTGTGTGTGCACGTATGTGTGTTATGTGAAAGGCCTGATTAACTATAGCGCAATCAGCTATTTTTCATACAATTGCGTGATTGGCAGTGGTGATCCCATTGGAAGAGAGGAAAGGCTGACTCTAGCTTCCAAGGAACATGGCTAAGAATTTCAGAGTGGTGCAGGTGCAAGCTAATACACACTACAGTGCACGTGTTTATACTTGTGCACTGCCTGCACACACACATTACTGTAGTACTGAGTCAAATTAATGGCTTTGTCTGTGTGTGTATCTGTGTGCATGTATTTATGCATTTGGCAAAGGCACAGCTTCCACAAATTTCCTTTCCAGGTGACCCTTTGCTGCACTCTTTGAACTTCCAATCAGTTTCCCGTGAGCAACATCGCATGAGCTGCACTCAAGGCAACAGACTGTTGCCACAAAACATTCTGAGGAAAATGGAGCCTAATTTAAACGTAATTAAAAAGTATGCCAAAAATGTCAAAATCTGACCCAAAACCACACTTGGCAAAGTCGGTAAATCAAAAATATTGAGTTGTTATGGCACCGGAGTTGCTCTTATGCAGCCACATGGAGTCAGACTGCTCCAATGAACAATTTCTAAATAAGTTTATAGTATGTGATAAATGACTGATTGGCAAGTCCGCTGCATTGTGTTTAGCTGTAGATCATATAGGTAAGTGGAGAGACTACGCACTCAAAATACGGACACAAAAAAATGTAATAAAGAAAAGAGACATGGTTAGATTTACATGATCAACACATTTAGTGGCAAAGATATTTGTTTCCTTTGTCCGGGAACAGAGACAGGCTCCTTGTCAAGTTTCAGATCTCACCTAGTCATCACCATTTCTGCTGCACCTCCCTTCCCACAACAACGTGCTGGGAATCAGGTAGCCACTTGGCTGACCGATCAGGAAGAGACTAAAGAGATCAATTAAAACAAAAAATAATGCATTACTCGCATAATACATCTATGAATGTTTGTCTTTGTGCTGTGCAGTCGATGAAAGGTCATATCTTTAAAGAGTAAGATGGGATTCGTCTGTCAGAGTGATGAATTAGTAGCTTGTACTGGTATAGGAGTTAACCAGATGAGATATTTGAGTGAAAATGAGTAAAGGAGGAAAACAGTATCATGCAATTACATGTCAAATAATAATAAATAAAATAATAGAACCAAAATAACTATGCCTATAGAAATATGAATGTAATTGTAAATTGGCAAATAAATTTAAGCTTGTGATTCAAATTTCCAGTTTTCACAGTTTTATAATGTTGACTATTGAGTTTCTCCTTCTTAGTTGGGAGGGAAAAAAAGTAATTTCATGTTTGTTTTTTGCATTGTCTTGACTATACATTTCCACACAAAAAATGACACAAAATATGAGCTACAATTTAAAGCAACATGATATACAGTCCATAATAAAAAAGGAGCAGGGAGAAGATAAATTTGAAATTAGTGGTCCCTATCCGTTTGTTATTTAGGTTGAGACAAAAATCAGCATAAACTACGCATTTTTCAGATGGTATATTACTTGTAACTCCTGTTTATGTGCTTTAACAGACATCAAGACAAATTTCATGGTATGACATAATAAACCACAAACATGTTCATAATAGATGCAGACAACATAAATTGACTGTAAATGTGTGTGGCTGTCTTTGCAGTGCACACACTGAGTACAAGGCCTGTGTGTGGTAAATGCCTGGATGATGATTTGTCAGGGTGCAAGAACACAATTTCTTGTTTACTATGATGAATGAGCAACACTCGCACTACATGCACCATGTTCTCTATATCTAGCTGTCACTTTGGCTCTCTACAGCACAGCCCTGCTTTCTCCAACTGTAAGACCGGCCAGGGTAACTGTTTAAGACAGTTTTAGGGTACCTGAATCATCAGTTAGCACACAGAGACCTCTCCCATTGTTGTACACAAAAGGACTATACACAGTAGGTAAAGCCTTCATGGTATTCACATAGACAAAACGAAGGAATGAGGGAGAGAGCGAGAGCAGAATCTCCCATAAGTCAATTTGAACAGCAGGCCAATGAAATTACATAGGTAGTCGTGGCCAGGCTGACAAATGAGCACAGAGATGGGGATGAAAATAACAAGACAGGCAGAGCCACCTTTACCTTGCTGAGACATAGATATATACAATTGTTGGTGATCATATGGTATGGAAAGAAAAATTAATCAATATTTTACATTACATTATCTCCTTCTCTCTCTCTGCTCAGTCACCCGTGAACACATCAGACTACACAAGAATCATGCCTCATAAGAACGCATAAATGTTTTCTTGTATAATAATGACCATGCTGAGGAATATGCTTCATTTCAGTAACAAGACAATATAAGCTTTCATTCTGGGTTGAGGACTGTTTACTAACAGTATCATTCGAGAGCATAAGTTTATGTTTGCACCTGTGAATGAATGTTTGCTTCTTATTTGTTTTCCTCTGTGATTATATGATGCTGTAGAATGCTGAAATTGTTCAGCATCATTTTTTTATCATCATTTCTCTTATGACCTCAGGGCAAAATTTTCTTTTCACTCTGCACTTGTGTAAATCGCACAATGAAGTTAAACTGAACTGAGTCAATCCAGTGAAGTAGAGTCTAAGGTATTAAAGCACACAGTAGCAACATTTACCCACAATCACATTCAAACCCAAAGCGAAATACATGAAAAACAAAACACCATGACACACTGCACTTCCAATTGTGCCACAACTGCTTCCACAGCCCCAAATACATAAGCCTGCCCTCCAAATAAACTGTGTGTGTTGTCACACTTGTCACACCAATATCCCATTAGGCTAACCATGGTGGCCGTGGTGGTTTAACTGTGGTGGTGACTTCTTCATTCAGGGACTCACAAAACCAGACATAGTAAATCTCATAGTTTCTACTTTCCCAAAGTGAAAAATAAGAAGAGAAACAGACAATATGCATATAAAGTAGACAGTGAATCAAGACAACATAATATCTTGGATCAAAGATCAGAAAAGCAGTTCTATGTCCAACAAAATAGCTTGAACTGCTTTTGTTGTTTCCCCTACCTCCATTGCTCTGTTAATGAAAGGAATCTGCGTCCCTGAGTCCAGGTCCTGATTGATGATTAGTCTACGGGCCCACTGACCGGCACGCACCACACCACTACCTTGGATCAGCACCAGCAGCTTGGATGGGTTGGACAAGGCATCTGGGCTCAGGTAGATAAAACTGGTGGGTTCATCTTCTGTAGCATCCACCTAAACATTCAGGAAACATAGATTATCATGTGTCACTAATGAAAATGTTCACTTTGTGACTTTATAATTAGATCAAAAAAATCCTGTGATATTGTCTATGGAAACAATGTTAGGAATTTACTAGTGTAATGCATATGACTTGTGGAGAAACTAACTCCTCCTTTTTGGATTAATATCAGCACACTAACCATCAATAATCAGAAAACAGTCATTGTGTCATTAAAACAGCGACGGAAAGAGGCTAAGTGAGTGAATAAGTATTTGTGTGTGTGCATGCGCTCCATCCACATCCCATGCTTCTTTGCATCCCTCCCAAGTATGCCTGGAAGAATCTCTAAGGAGACAAACACTGTCCATAAAAGCCATGGGTGGCAGCTGCAAGAACTTAATCCAAACAGACAAAGAGAGCCAAGTGGGGGAGAAAATCTTACCCTTTATTCTCTTGTGCTCCCTCATTCCCTCTCCCTATACTTGGCTGTGGTTAATCTTCTTAAAATCTGCGGTCACAAGTTCAATGCCACGCAGGTGGACGGACCCACCACTAACACACAAACACACACACACCAAATACATGCAAGCGGGTGGGCAGCAGAAAAGCCTAACAGAGCAATTTTCCAGAGGAATAATGAGATAAATAGGCCAGGCAGATAAACCAGTAAAAGTGTATGGGGGCTAATGAAAGGCGCTGACTCTGGCTAGGTGATTTATGGACACTGTTAGTGCTGGAGCTAACTCTGGCATGCTTCTAAACACCAGTGCTGCCTAACATCCCCATAAACGCGGTCTGAAAAATGATCACTACTTTTATAAACAGAAAAAGAGCAGGGATGGAGAGGTAAAGGGGGGCAAAAAGAGAGAAACATGCTTCCAACAACAAATAAAAGGGATCAAGTGTGTGCTCTGAGCCTGGATGAGCTGGGCAAAGAATAACTCCACGATGGCGGAGTAGAAAGTCCCCTTCAGCGCAATTGAATGCAAAACAGATTAAGCATCAACATGCTGCGCCTCTGTGCCTTTGAAATGACACGTCACAATACAGTTAATTTGTTGAGGAGACACTTTTGTACAAAGGATGTGGGCAGAGGAGGGGGGAAAGAAAGACAGGGAGTAAGAGAGGAACTGAGTGAGATAGAAAAAGAAAGACAAAGACTGATAGAGAATTGGGGGAGCTGACTCCTCACAATCCCCCTTTCTTTCTTTTTTTAAACACAGGACACTCAATATCATAATCAGACTCTGAAGCCTAAGCATTTACGTCAATTTTCATATTTAATACTCTCTTTAATCTTCAAGGGCATAAATCAAAGAGGAAAATGCCTCTATTCACTATGGGTACTTACTGGCAGGATTGCTTTAGTCATGTTGCACTTTTTCTCCAACAGCTCATAAACATACTGAGTGATGATCTGGAGGGGAAAGAAAAAGACACAGAACACACACACACACATAGTGAGACATTACAATGATAATACAGTCTAATGCAATTAGTATTTTTATATTGCTGTTGATACAAATCCATCCAACAAAAGCCAACTAAACTCTGTGTGCATGTATGAACAAGTAATAGCATCCACTGTCATGCTTACAAACAGAATAAAAAATACTACTCAAAATCCTCATTTGCCCTCTGGTATGTGTGTGTGCATGTGAGTGCACATGAGCTACTTGAAAGGCTCTGGATCGTGCTGTGTGCGGTGTGTGTTTGTGTGTGTGTGAATCACAGTGCAGTGAGAGTGTTGAGGTTGTAAGTGCCAGGAGAGGAAATCTCCTGTACAAGCGAAGGGCTGATGTAAGTTATGTTTATCCCCGCAGCCACAGCACTAAAGAACCTTGTATACCAAGTCATTCCAACCCAGGGCCAAGCCTTTCATGGTTCAGTGACATTAACAACATTCTTTCCCATTTTCCTTATTTTCTCTTCCTTCTTTTCTTCTCTTAACATCCTGCTCAGCTGAGAAGAGAGAGAAGCACTTTGCGCAACAGATTTCAATTTTTGATCAGGTATTAGAGAGCGAGACAGGAGTTAAGAGTGATAACAGATGACAGGGCACACAGTAGGCAGTAAGCTGTTCTGATTCTTCCTCAACACATGCTATGACAAACCCTGTGTCCTGTACATGTCACAATGATATCATGTTCGGCGGATGGACCACAGGGACAGCTGAGCAACATGCTGTTATTTATGCTGTGAAGTCTCACTTTGGTTAGCTTTTGAAGCATCAGCCCTACTAAATCAGGAAACCAAAGGCCAGTGGTGGCGCCACAGCTACAAAGCGTATCCGAACTCCAGTCACGCTCAACTGACTGACCCCAAACACAAACAAGGATCAACCAGAGACTGTCATGTCTCCCAGCACAGAGTGGGATGATGCTCAAATGTCATTATTGCATGCAAAGAGAGGGACTGCAGTGAGCTTTAATAGTAACAGTCACAAGACTTGTACATGTTAAATATAAAACAGGCTGGCCATTTTTGGCTATTAACAAATTTTTAAAATGTAAAACTGTAAAAATTGACATTAACAAGATGCAAATGTGTTTCAAAGCCAATCAAAAGTAATATTACTCTGTGTAGTTTGTAGAACAGTTCTTTAAAGACGTGAAAAAATCTCTCCCCTTCCTGCTGCAATGTTTAGTGCAAGAATGTATTGGATTAGAACCAAAAAGTGAAAAAAACTAATAGGATTCTTTTAGACCACGATCTGCTTAGTTTTTGCAACTTTTGGCACACACAAAATGAAACATACTCTTTAGACTAAGCTTTGAAATGTCAACCACAGGACAATGAAATTCTGCATATCCCTAAATTGCATGTTCCAAACTAGATAGACTTTTGAAACAGCAAGGCCAAGTGCAACTTTAAGTACTGAGAAAGAAGCACTAAAGAATGATTTTTGCCTTAAAGTCAAACAATAATTTTCATGATAATCATAATACCATAAGACTATGCTATCTTATGCCCAAAATAAACTCAATGCTAAATTGATTTACGGCTTAAAGAACAACATACAAGAATAGCATTAGATATTAAACACATATTACCCTTATGAGAGCCAATCAAAGGCCAGGAGACGGACCAAATGAAATGATCGATTTCACCATTTGACCCTGTGAAGGCGGGGGGGGACCAGAGGAGCCGCAACAACCCCATCTCACCCCACAAACCCCCAACAGCTAATTCAGTAAAATGTCAGCTGCTCTGATGAAGACTAAAATGATTCCAGGCCTCAGTATGCTAGTGTTTAATGACATCAATAAGCTTCACAGGAAATTTCATTTGCACTATGTTATTTGTTCTGTGCCTCAGGTGGCTCAAAAACCAAGCGATATAGAATAGAAGAAAGACTAATGGGGAATCAGAAAAAGAGAATAAGTGGGGAAAATGTGAGCTTTTCTGTGTGAATATACTGTCACTGCTAAAAGAATAATGTAAATTCTAAACAAGAATCTAATATCCACTCTTGTACATAGGCTGGAAGATAATCACATCTATATGCTTTAGTTCATAATGTAAAGAATAAGAGCTGAAGAACAACAGTACCAGCATTCAACTAGACCTACATCCAAATTGTTTTTAGTAAAAATGGGATAGACTCAGAGCATACATACACACACAAACACGCACACGCGCACACACACACACAGGCAACCTCCTTCTGTCTGCCTCAGAGGACTATGTCTCAGCAGCTGATCAGTACAATAAGAAAGGCCTCTTTGTCACCTAATTACCAATGTGTTATTAGTGCTTTAATGAAATGCCTGCAGGAAGCAACGCTGAGTGTCTGTATTGTCGACGTCGGACGATAGGATGAGCATGAGGAGCGGATTTGGCAAATAATATTAAGACTCACAAAGAGAAGGGAGGGGATGAGAGAGACAGAGAGATGAAGCAGGGGTGGGTGGATTGGTGGCCACCTGAATCAGTTCAAATCAATAGATTTCCCTACCATAAATATGCTTACAATGTTCTTTTAACCTGTACTAAATATCTAATATCCATCAATCCTGTCATTATGGACAGTTTATGAAACCTTTGCAACCACTGTAATCCTCACTGAACAGAGGGATAAAGCTGATAATGTATACTAAAACAGCAAACCTTCTGAGAGTGAGCTTGGGACAGTCTGATATAGACCTTTTGCAGCTGAGGTCACCTCTGTGTCTGCGGTTTGTTTGTGTGGAGGAAGCATTGTGGCGATGAACCAAGCAGAGGAGGATCAGGGAGGAAGGAAGAGACTTAGAATAAGGCTCAGTGGGAGGAAAGAAAGAAGACAAGAAGAGAGAGATGGCGAAGTAATCCCCAGGAGACAGAGTCTCGTGCCAGCTCCCACTGCGGTGAACAACTGAGGGAAGGAGCAATGGAAGAGGAGAAGGAGGGGGACGGAGAACAGTACAGTACGTGGCCTTGATAAGAGGCCTTTGAGTGGGTGGGCTGTGACATCAGCTCCTCACAAACTGCTGGTCATCCCCATAACAGTCTCTTCATCACTCACATACACACTCCAGGTCAGGATCTTAATGAATGCCATTGCAGCTGCAAGTAGATATGCTTTAAAACTCCTCACTACAGAGAAAAAGACCTCCCACAATATGTGTGCATTTGTGTCTCAGTTTGTGTGTGTGCCATGTGGGTCTGCTTGCATGTGTGTTCTCTCTTCTCCCACTGATTACAACAGTCATGCCTGGTTTGGCTGACCGCACCTGAGGAAATAAGGAGATGATCCTTCCCAGGCACTCACAAAAAAAATGAGGGGAGGAAGAGAACCAAGACAGGAAGAGGAGAACAGATCAAAATGCAAGATGACAACATGAGGAACAGAATTAAGGGAATGAGAGAAAAAAAGCAAAGAGAAAGAGAAAAGAAGGATAAAAGTTCGAGGATGATAAGAAAGAGGTAGGAATGGTAAAGGCTGAGATGGTCAAGGGCAAATTGAAAAACTGAGGTAATAACAGGGAGATAACGCCACAATCCAAAACCAGCCCTCAAGAGACAGTGATGAAATATGATTTATGTCAATTAAGTTCCATTAGCAAAGATTAATGTATCATCAATTTAGAAATAAAAATAAAGATGAGAATGAAAATTGACAAATTACATGGACCAGTAGGTGAAAGGGTCATCAAGATGTCCACCATGGCAGCATAAGTTGCTTGGAGGTGGCTGTGGATCAGGAGAGGAGACCTGTGGGTGGTGTAGCGCTGCCTGGACACAAGCCAGGGCTTGATCAACCCCATCTGGCTCGCCTGGGTGATGGTATCTGATGTTGAAAAACCCGAAACACCTGATGACTCCAGGACACTTCACTGATGACGTGTCCTGGTGCATAACGATGATGTATGTCAAAAGTAAATCATCCAAAGTCACAGTTACAGAGCCACTTCAAGGCCTTGTGACCCCTTCAGTTTAAATAATGTACTTGGAGACATTTCTAACACTTACAAGGGCCCATGAAGCCCCACTGGTTGATTTGAAAAACTATCCTCGCGAAACCATGTACACAAACATACCAAAGACGACAACACATACTGTGTACAGGCACACAACTCTTGTCTCTCAAGTCCAGAGCCCTCTCCAAAAGCCACTTAGCCATAGAAACCAGAGAGCAAGAAGAGGCATCAAAGCTGTTTATATAATGAAACTGAAAGAGCTGCTCTGTGCCGTATCACTGACTGCACCCAGGAAAGCTTTCCTTCTTCTCCAGAGAATAGAGGAAAGGAAGAAAAAGAAAAAGAGAAGAAAATCCCCTCGAACAATGCAGCACAACAACAGCGACAACAACAGCAAAGCATACTCAGAAAAAGAAAGACTGTGAAAACGAGAGAGAGCGTGAGGCAATAGAAAGGTTGTTTATTTTAAGTCAGCCTCGTGTACCAACAGAAAGTGTATTAAAATAGGCCCTATTGTTGTGAATTTGTGATCTGTCAGTGCGTGTGGGAAACAAAAAGAGAGAGAGAGACTGCCGTAATTCCCATGAGGTCGCTGTCAGAGGAGAGAGGGCTCTCCAGGGGAAGAGAAAGTTCTCAGATGCAGACTGATAGACAGACTGTTTACACTTAGCGTGGATATCCTGCTCTCTCACTCCCTCTCTGCCCTCCCTGCACTACTCATCCTAATGGCATCATAATGACCTCCTCAGGTGTTAACTGAGAAGCCAGCAGAGGGCTAATTCAAAGTAAAGTATTGTATGCCACCGTGGGTGTCAGCAGTAGCGACAGATGTCTGTGCTGTAACTACCAGCCCTCCTGTCTTTTTTCTATCACCCCCCTCCGCCCTCCATCCCCGTCCAATTCCCTTTTCTTTCATCAACTGAAATCCACCTCACCCACTGCCTGCAACCATTTCTTTCTCTGACTATGTCTTCTTCTTCCTTCTTGCTCTCAGCAGAAGCTGCAGCAGCAGCTTAAGTGTTTTGGGAATGGAGACGTGATGGCAGTCAGTGACTCAGGGCAGACAGCTGTCATTTATAGTTCCTCTTTAGAGAGATCCCATTAGCTTCCCAACAAAATGATCCACAACTGTTATGGGGCCTCCTGGTGTTTTAAGTACAGTAGGCGGCCTGTCTCCTGGGTTCCCACCATGGGCTGGATGCAGCACTTTGTGACTGCTCCATGACTTTTTATAGTTAACACACAGCATCTCTTCAGCTCATGAGCATAATCCATTCCTTATTGGGTAGTGTTATTTATTAAAAATGGACAAACATTCTATTTTTGCTTGTTTAAGAGTAGGAAAAAGCATGTAAAACAGAGAAACATGTAAAACCTTTAAAGTGACTTAATTGTAAAATGTCTTCATATACAATGACTTCCTGAAACAACTTGTCTCTTTTGGAAAAAAACAAACAAAATTTGTACTATCTGATCAAACTGAATTAAATATCCACACGTTTTTGTTTAGACGCCGTTGAAAATCCATAATGTACTCCAAAAGTGTACTGTTGCAGAGAGCAGGGGAGTCAAAGGTCCTGTTTATACTACACTTATACAAACACAGTCGTGTTCACAAATGAACAATCAACATGCAAAATATATGTGTAGAATATGATTGGGATACACCGTATGTAACACTACTAAGCCAACACTGGCAGATGAGAAAAACTGTTTCAGCAATGTCAGTTCAGAAAGTGTGTTTTCAAGTTAATGTGTAGTAACGTAAACCAAGCCTTCAAATCAATCTCGGTTTGTCCAAGTCCACAATTATCAAACAGTTGGCCACTTAATGTCCATATGTTTTCCACAAGGATCTGTATGTTCTTCACAACCAGCGCTACTTAGACTTACTGCACTGCATATGGCTGACTGGGGCTAGTATAAAATACAGAGAAGCCTACAACATAACCACAAACAAAAGCATTTAGCAGTTCAACACTGTCTGTTCACGTGTGTGCACAATAGCTGGCTAGTTCACTCCTACCTACATGTACCAATGGAAAGTCTTTCACTTAGCTAAATTTTTTGGCAGTGCAAACAAACATAAGCACCATAACTAAGTTAAACAGTGCATATTTACAGCCCTTGGCAAAGTGATGGTCACAAGCCAAGCTAAACGGTTATCAGTTACAAATGGTAGAATACACAGTAGTATTATTGATTAGCCTACACTTTATACTGCTGGGATACATGTAAAATTGACATGAATTACTTCAGATAGTTGTCTAATTAAATAGATAGTATGACAATGAATGAAATGTTGCTGAGGATGCATGGGGTTGGCACCTCATGGCCAAAAGATATGATTTAAACTATCTATATACTATATGTATGTATGTGTATTTGATCTTTATATTAGGGCCCAACAGCCTGAGACTACATCAAAAATCTATTACATTTTCATGTGAACTTGGTTTGTGGATTTTGAAATATTTATGGTCAGAAAATATTTCAGATTTCACACAATTCCGGGTCAGTAGTCAAATAGAAGCAGGTGGCACTGACAATGTTAACTCATCTGTCCAAAAGCAAAAAGATGTCCTCAACTCATAGCTCCTCCCTTGAAGCACATGTTTAGAGTGTGCACTGGTGGGTTTCATCTTCTCATTACAGGCTTGTTAAAGTAAAACCAGCTTCACACTACAGGAAATTAGCTCAAGTTATCCTCATCTCACCTCCCTCAAAAATCAGAGGCAGAGTCTGTTCTGGGATTTTGGTCGAATTGATGTTTGGCCCAGATTATTTGGTAATATGAGGGTTTTACAGATCCAGTCTTAAACCTAACAAACAGCTTCCAGACACATTGGGGTCAGTGCCGATAGTATCAAACATGTTTCATATTTATGAGGTATGATCAAATACAATTATCATGGAAATACCCCGAGCAGCACATACTGTTGCCAATCAATATTTAAAAATTCCAGCCCTTGAGGCTAATGTTAGCAACAGATATCATCTCTCCCAGACAAATTTTTCCTTCTGCTTTAGTTTTTTTTTTTTTTTTTCCTCACTACAAAGTGTCATTAGCATTGCAGCAAGCTGTGCACCACACTCTCCATTTTGTTTACATCTGCCTCACTATGAGATTATGTGAGGTGGTGCACTGCCCCCTCATTGCTCCCTCTGGTGTCATAATCTTAATAATATACTATAGTGTGTGACGCACCAGTATTTGTAAGTCATGAAGTGTGTGCAAGTATGAGATTAGAAAGAATATCTGTGTTTTTTCTAATGTATCTGATGCAACCAGATTTCAAAATCTATTAGGATTTTCAAAAAAATCCTAATAGATTCAAACTCAAATTGGCATTTTAAGCAAAGAGGTGCAGTAAACAGCACTCTTCAACTGGATCAGATGTATTCAAAGAACAATCAGAGAGACCAAAAGTGACCACACCATCAGAAGATCAATAAATCCAACTTTCACAGACAGACATAGAAAAGCATTTTTACCACAGACAGAGAATGTGCTAAATACAGAACACAAGACTCCAATCAGCAAAAATCCTGTCAAAAGAAGGCTGCCTAGTTGTGGTCTTCGGGGGACAAATAACAGTCTCTAAAGCATTTCTCAGGAAGGAAAACAAGGTCAAACTCTTGGGATGGACTCAGACATACGAGCATTTCAGAGTGGATAAATGGAGAAGACATAGTCCTGCTTACCAAGGAATATTTCAGATTTATGGCAGTAACAGAAGTGTTGATGTTTGGAGATAAGAAGAAGAGAGAATGATACAGCACTGTGTCAAACCCCCAGCGAAACAGTTTGGCGTGAATATTAAAGACTGGGGTTGTTTTGCCTACTCTGGAGTTGAACACCTACACCAAATCAACTGCACGCTGACCCAGAACAAGCTGTGCTCCATTCTTCAGAGACATGCTCCACTCTCTGTTTAGATCTTTGGGGTGAAGGATTCATACTGCAGCAGGATAACGAGCTCAAACGCACCTCAAAGCTTTGCAAAGGAATACTGAGTGTCATGAACTTTCCTCCACAGTCACCTGACCTCAACCCCAGTGAACATTTAACGGTGCATTTGAAGACTGAGAAAGCCAAACATTCCTGACATCATGAGAAGGTGTTTGTGAAATAGTCACATCAAGCAGGGATATCACTGTTTTTTAGGTTTCACAAAACTTGTGGAATTCATGCCAGCTCCAAGACATGCTCTCACTAAAAACCAAGACGCTTAGAAATTCTGGTATATTTTTTAAAGAAATTCAGGCTTTCATTACAATTGTTAAGCTTTTATTATCATTTGTAAGTAAAGGAATAGCATTTGACTAAAAATGTATGCAAAATAGAGGTATCTTCACTTGCGGTCTCAGACTTTGGGTTCATGCTGTACACACAAGACCAAGGCCTTAAAATATAACAGAGAGACAGCAGAGAGTGCAAGAAGCACACAGAGAGAGCTAGAGATACATGATGAGACTGAGAGAGAAAGGAGAGAAAGAGAGAGGAAGAGAAAGAAAGAGAGAGAGAGAGAGAGAGAGAGAGAGAGAGAGAGAGAGAGAGAGAGAGAGAGAGAGAGAGAGAGAGAGCTTTCTAATTCAGCCATCTGGCTAGCTTTACTTCATTATAATATTCTGACTGTGTGTGTGTGTGTGTGTTTACAAATTTGTGACTGCCTTCCATTCGACAGATGTAGACAGAGAAGAGAAGAATCCTCATTTATTAACAGCTTAATAGAGCTCCATCTGGGCCAGACCCTATGCTTGTCTTCTATCAGAGAGATTCATCACCGAATCACAGGAATTAGACTACAACTGACACCTACACAGGCTGAGGTGACCCTGCTGCACTGAGCAACACTGCACAGATAGCCTGCACTGTACTACAGCTGTAATACAGCCATTACATTGACAGTCGGAGCCGAGGATGGAAAACCTTACTAATATGAGCAGTCTGTGGGTTTTTTCATCTTGGTTTGCCTAATATTTTGTGTTTGAAGACAAATAGAAAACAACAAAGAATATATAAGATTAATCCAACAATTTTACAAACTGGGAATAACAAGGAGATAAATCCTTTGAGTTTGCGCTAAACCTCTTTATTGAGAGAAAACCACTGATGCTCTTTCTTAGGCTGTAGCCAAACCTTTAGATGAAATGGAGAATCTTACAAAAGGCATCAGTAAGTGAGCTGACTCTGGAGGGAAAAGGGAAAAATAGCTACGTCCTCCAAATATCCCAGCTTCCCATGGAAAACTTCAGTTCAGATATTTAACAATCAGGTGCTCCCTGAGTGCATTCAGAAGTTTTTATGCCAGAGCTTATGGTTCTGAGAGACATCATTCTCCTACTGGAAGTTTTCACTGATTCAACACGCTGTACTTGAAAAGTGCATGCAAACAGTTCAATATGAGTATTTTATTGATGTTTCTGTCCAATTTCCCTCAGCATGCCTTTTGCACGTCCTCATAACTAATTTCCTGAATTTCAATCACTGATTTGCTACTACTCTTTGAAAGTTGTAGGTCCCCTCTATTTTGCCACTGTTTTTATGCGTGTTTTTTCTTATTTATGCAGTCAAACATATGTGCTACACAAAATGTGTTAACGTGTTTATCTATGCACATCACAGTCATTCTGTCAAGTCAGCTTCTAACAAATAACCCGCTGTTCGTCTTCTCTTTTTCTTCTTTTTTGTCTCTCTAATGGGTTTAGTGGCTTTCATATTTTCTTTAAGCTATATCTTTCTTTCATTGTAGAGTAACCTCATGTCATACCATCTCAATTTCTTTTCATTATAGATTTGTTTAATGATTTTTACTTATAAAGAGACAAACTTGATCTGCAATCAAATTTTGTGATTAATAGGTTTTCTCAGGTGTTGAACTGGAGCCCAAGCATGTCTTTACCCTCATATGTACATAAATACAGCCAGTTGCCCCCCAACAAAGTGGACCAGTGCAGCCTCTTGCAAATACCATCTGCCAGTCTCTCAATATCATACTATGAATATATGGCAAAACTTTATAATTATTTTTTAGTGATGAAAAATGATTCACTGCTCTTGCGCTCCACCCTGATTTTGTTCCCATCTCTTTCTTTTGCTTGGAGGCCATCACACCAACATTCTCGTTCTCCCTCTTCCTATCTGTCCCTCCATTCAGACGAGGCTGAAGTGCAAATTGGACATCTGGTGCTGTGATGTGTCTGACAATACAGCCGCCACCCTCCCAGCCCCCTCGCAAACGTACAGACACACAAAGACGCACACACACCCTGAGTCCTCCACGCAAAATACATAACCGCGATGACAGAGAGACACTGAAAGGAAGAAAGGAGGGAGGGAGGGATGGACAGAGGTATGGAGGAAGGGAGGGAGAGAGAGGAATGTGATTGAACATTAGGGGGGCAATGATGATGCCATTCTATTCACACTGCCAGGGGCAAACACATGCACCCATGTCCTTGTGCCATCTCACACAGCTCTCGGGCTGAATGTAGCTAGTTCTCAGACCGTCTCAGGTGGCAGGCTGACAGAGGACATTACAGCGTGTTGTGGTGTGGTGTTGCTCCATAACAGACCTATCTGCATAGAGGCTTATTTCTACATTTACCCTCATGACATCTGAAAAAGTCTCTCTTCCTGTCTGACATAAAGAAATGAAAGAGAGTGATGAGATAGAAGACTAGACAGACCAACAATGGCATACAGTGAATAATCCAAGCAGAAACACATCTGCATGTATTGAATAAACAGTCGCAGAAATAAGAATGCAGGTATGGCTGTGTGACACACACCCTTAAACCCATAAAGAGGCTGACTAAGCAGCGTAACCTACTTTTACAACCAAAGGCATACAATTCAGTAGTTGTGTCTATTTATAATGGGGCATATTTCTTACCAGCAAAAACAATGCATTTGTACTTGCAAAGCTGTGTGAGAGAAGCACAGTATTCATTTTCTTGAATCATCTGTGGCCTAAAAACAACAGACAGATAATATTGCTTATTCAGGTAGTGCTCCTTTCTTCTCAGCCAGTTAATCTCCAGCAGCACAACTCATACAGTATTTGCTCTCATTACACAAGCTCGTATCAACAGGGATTGACACCGTTTCCTTTTTCCTTCTCTAAAGAAGATGCTTCTGTCAATTTTTTAATCACGGGATGAATAAAATTTGCATACATCTTGCTTGATGATTATTTGCTTCCTCCAAATGTTTGCCCCCCCTCAGATGCCTGAGTTCAGTTAGTTTAAATGTCTGTGTGTTCTTTCAGGGCCTCTGCTTTCTTGCTACCAAATGTTTGTTTCTACATCCTTTTTAGATGCTGGTAGATGTGATGAAGTGTCTGAGCAGGCAAAAGAAAAGAGGAGAAAAAAGTCTTCACAGAAGGCTGGCTCTCAAAGGAGCTACTGCATACCTGCATTGGAAATAATAAAAACACCCAGGTAATCCCACAAACGGGTCTATCACTTTGCTTTGAACTTCAAAGAATGCACACAACAATTAAAAGCAACATAGTAGGGGATGCAAATTATTTTTAAAAAAACTGATTACAAAAGAACATTTGTCTCATTATCTTAATGCATATTGCATGTGGTGGAACTGTGGGAGTGTACTAGAGGTGAACTTTAGGATGGAGTATGTGTGAGTATAAGGTGACGCAGTGAGACAAACACAAAACTTCATGAGAGCATTAAGGAACTTCACAAAAAACATGTCAGAATGAAAATCATAGGTATTTTATGGCATGGAATTCTTAAAAGTGAAGTCCAAAAGTGGCTCTTAGTGTCAATACATCACATATTCAATGCATTTAGTGTACACTACACTAAAGAACAATTATCTTACTTCAAATTCAACTCATGGTGACTATAACAATGAAGAAGAAAAGAAAGTTAGAAAGTGCTGAACACATGATGTGTGGGAGCGATAAAATGAGGCAGTACTAGTAAAAACACATTACTAAATGACAGATAACATACAAGTCAATTAAAAGCAGTTTTAAAAATATGTTGTTAGCTAATGTTTAAAAGAATATACAGAAGTATCTGAATGGATTATGAATTCTAAAGTTTAGGAGCTGAAACAGCAAAAGCACAGTTCTTTTTGTACAGAGTCTAAAATTGTGTAATGAAATGTGAGAAGAGCTTTTTCTGGCAACCTCAGGGTACATCTAAAAAGTAAGATATGTACAGATGGGTGACAAATTAAAGTAAAGCACTTAATTTTTACAATCAAGTGATCCGGTGCTGGGTTCTGCTTTGGGAGGGACATTTTGTTGGCATGCTTTTGGTCCACTTGTCCCCTTAGAGGGAGGGGTCACTGCAAATCAATTTGTTCTGAGTGACCACCTTCATGCTGTGATGAAATATTTCTACCCTGATGGGAGTGATCTCTTGAAAGATGAAAACGCCCGATCTCTAGGACACAAGCAGTCTGTTTCATGAGTATGAAAATTATGTCTGTCATTTGCTATGGCCTTGGTAGTCAACAGATCTCAACCCAGTTAGACACTTATGGGAGATTTTGGACTGACAACAGCTCTGCATTACCATCATCAAAAGAATTGTGTTCATTCCTCAAGAGTTCCAGAGACTTGGAAAATGAATGCCTACGCACATTAAAGCAGGTAGTATGTGATGGACCTTATAAAGACAGTTTGTTCGCTTTTTCTTTGTTACCAATCTGGGGTCATTAAAAGCGAATGCGAAGAGATGCTAAAAATTGGTGTTGTGTTCTTTTCTTGTGGTCAAAAACTGAGCTGTTGCATTTTGGAACAGATAAAGATGACTTCGTGCTTTTTTACTGACTGTAGCATACATACAGTCACAGTAAATGAGATGAAAGGATAAATTACTTTTTCCATCTTAGTAGGCAGAAATAAAAAGCTTGATTACAGAGATGATGATCTAACTAATCAATTTAGTCCTAAAGAAGTCAAGCTCATTAAACTGAAGGAAACTGCTGCTGTCCAGTCGACAGAAATCAATAGGGCTGACAGGAAGGTATAATATTATCATCATAGAAATAAACTTATAATTATAATCATTTGGACTATTCTTTTAGAGTCTAGTCACAGTAGGGATGGTGCAATACCAGAAATCTTTTAATCCATATAACTGAAATCCCACTATTCTTGATGGTAAACTCGATACCAAAAATAATACATTGTTCAAAATACATATTTCAACACACTTAATTTAAAAAAAAAAAAAAAAAAACAGACTTAGTCACAGTGTGCTAACACACATGTATCATGATATATTTTGACAGACTGAATGGCAATGATGGCAGCCTGATAATGTGAGAGATTGAAAGTTATCCTACACAAAATAACATCAGTCTTTGTTTGCAAAGCTTACACAGTTGGAGGTTTTTCATTTTTTCATTGCTCTATGACACTTCTTGCCTGCTGTCTTTTAGTTTGCCACCACCATTGCACATGTTCTTGTTATTCTCCCATATCGTCAGTAACCATGACATTTACAGTACCACAGGATTTCAGAATTCAGAATGGCATGAATCAAAGACATCCCATACAAAACATTCAGATATAATTCCTTAAGTGGCCAGTTTAGAAATCAAGAGTGAATCCAGCTTCACACTTTAGAATAAGCGTCTCCAAATTTCCACCTCTCGTTATAAAACAAAGACTTGACATTAGAACAATTTGTTTGGAAGATCTATATGTGAAAAATTCCCTCTACCTTACTCCAGTGTGATAAAGCATGTTATGGATTTCATTTGTGGCAGCTGTTTGTATGCCAGAACAAGCACTGCAACATCTTGTTACAAAACTGGTCAACACAGATTTATCTGATATGCTCAGCAGCAGAGACCAAAGTTGCTGAACATAGATGGCCTAAATGCAGCTTTATAAAACATATTTTCACTTGCTTTGCCAATAGAAACATCAGTGTATTACCTCTCCAAGAGCTTCATAGCGTTTCTGGTTCCAGCGGTGGAGATCCTCTCTGGCATTGAACACAAAGGGTTTACCCGTTTTTATATGTCTCAGCTGGCCATCTGTGGGAGAAAGATACAATGAAAGAAGAAAAAAAAAAAACATCTGTAATGATAACAAATACGTGTAAATGTGTGTTTAAGTTGAACAGACACATTATAACCTCTGATTGCACATGCCATAATAAGCAAACTAAGCTTGACTCCTTAGTTTCTTTTATTTTTTTTTTTGTCTGTTGGTCCTTTTGCTTCTTTTTTCTCCCTCCCTCAGCCCCCCATCTGGCAGGTACAAGGCCTGTGGATGCAGCAGCATTCTTCCAGTCACGACTCCAACAGCCTTCTGGGTAGTCTGGCAGGCCAGAGCTGGACAGCTGGTATGGTAAAAATTCTCCTTCCCTCGCTGTCTCTTCACTCGTCTAAAAGCCTCTCCCCTTCCTCTTTAACTGGGGCCATCTCTCTCTCCCTCTCCTTCCTTGTTCACTCTGGCATCAGGCCACGGTTCTGTCCCTGCCTTTTCCACCTGAAATCTCCAAGAGCAAAGACTAAAGGAGGTGTGGAAAAGGTTCTCAGTATGTTTTATTATGTGTGTGTGTGTGTGTGTGTGTGAGTGAGCACGAAGAGAGAAAGGTGGGCTGGCACGCATTGGCCACGACGACAACTGCTCCTTGTAATTCCTTTGAGGATGCAGTCTGGGCATCAGCCAATCACCCTAACCAGCACCACTTACACACTCAAACACAGACACTCACAGACACACACATACACACTCCAGCCAGGAGGACCAGGTGTGGACATACAGTCAGTGTCACTAGGCTTAAGTATGTGTGCTTCTGTAAATGGTTACAAGTGAGTCCTATTGCCATTACAACACACAAGAATAGACAAACAATGAACAAAAAGCCTTTGGAAGAATACTTAAGTGATTTATTATAATTCAGGGAAACTAGGCTAGCTTTTAACACATTCAGGATTGATTTCAAATAAAATAGTCATAAGATAGGAAAATGGGAAAATGATACTACTTTTTTAAACAATTACCCCTTGTGTGGCTCTGGAGCCACTACCTTAGCAATGAGCCCATCGATCCTGCAGTTGACACTACAACACAATAAAACACTAAACAGTGTTAAATTTAATTTTGACCTTTATGACTGCAAAATTTGTAAGAGCTAAACCACAAAAAAGTACACATACTTAACCCAAATAGCCAGGGGGCTCTCATACTTTCTCAATTATTGCACAACGTGAGGAAACCCATCTAAAATATAAATAAATATACTATCTTTGCAAGATAAAGAAAAAATGCATGAGCATTTTTTTTCATTTCCTTCTAAATTGCTACCATTTTCACACCTCTATCAATGTGATAAATCTTACATTGCTAGCTCACTGTGTATTACAGCATTTGCTTTCATGGTTAGTTGTTAGACGACATGTAAACCCGGATATAGGTTTGGTATCATGTTGTATTAAAAAATAGAACTGTGTGAGAGATAGAGCAAGAAACAAGTGAAAAGTCAGGATAAAGCAGTGTGCAAAC
Source organism: Amphiprion ocellaris (assembly GCF_022539595.1). NCBI lineage: Eukaryota > Metazoa > Chordata > Actinopteri > Pomacentridae > Amphiprion > Amphiprion ocellaris. The sequence continues at coordinate 21,565,137 of NC_072771.1, read as the reverse complement.
AAAGTAACTTGAAGAAAATCAATTATGCATTCATGGAGGGGTGAGGATCTAAACAGTACTGCCTAAGAGAGGCAAGAGAAGAGCTATAATGAAATCCTACTGTAGGAAGAGTGTGTGGGAATGTGTGTGTGTGTGCGCGCACATGTGTGTGTGTGTGTGTGTGTGTGTGTGTGTGTGTGTGTGTGTGTGTATGTGTGTGAGGGAGGGAAAGAAGAAGAGTTCAGTGTGTGTGTGTCTGTGTGTGTGTGTCTGTGTGTGTGTGTGTGTGTGTGTGTGTGTGTGTGTGTGTGTGTGTGTGTGTGTGTGTGTGTGTGTGTGTGTCTGTGTGTGTGTGTGTGTGTGTGTGTCTGTGTGTGTGTGTGTGTGTGTGTGGGCTGGGGGTGATCAGCTCCACTGTCTCCCCCAACTCATCCTCTCAAAGGAATAACATTTTCTCAACTTTTCTCCTCTTTTTCTGTCATAATTAGCATTCTGTTCTCAATTTGGCCGCTTAATTAGGTGTACATAACCTTGGATTTCCAGTAATGGAAAACCGGAGGGCTAGCGAGATGAAGCCATCATCTTCAGTGATTAAGATACCTGCAAACTATTGTACACAGCCTCTTCTGTATTCACATCATTACATGGTCAAATTAACATTTTTGTTCCACCTGTCTCGGGCTAAGGTAGCCTGGATGTAGCTATAGAAATGCCTGCAAGCCAGAGTGACGGTGAGTCGACATACTAGAGACATTGCCTGAGGGCCACCATGGCTTTAATAGAAATGCTATCCTTCAAAACAGGCCCAAGTAGAAATTGACAAGAAATACAGATAGGTAGGGCTGCGTATATGTGCGTGTGTGTGTGTGTGTGTGTGTGTGTGTGTGTGTGTGTGTGTGTGTGTGTGTGTGTGTGTGTGTGTGTGTGTGTGTTGGTGGGTGGGTGAGCTGTTTTTCTTTTTTTTTTGAGTGGGACGGGCAGAAATAAAGAAATACAGAGAAAGGGAGAGAAAATGAATGAGGAAAGACAGGAGCATGAGAAAGGGGAGATGGAGAGCCTTTGAATGTGTTCCTGCCTCCATGCTAGACTGAGCTGGGACTTGAGGGAGCGGTAGAGTGGTTGGCGGGTGTTGGCATAATGGCGGGTGGGGGCTAAGTCTCTGTGTCTGTGTTCTTAGGCACAGCGAGGTTATGCAAATGCTCCGTCAGGCAGAGGGCAAGGCTGAGTAGGTTACTGACGGGCCGTAGAGTACACAACATGTCCCCCACTCAGCCAGCCAGACAGCCAGCAGAGACACTGACAGAGAACAGAGGGGGTGAGAGAGAGAGAGAGGGGGAAGAGACTACAGGGGAATAATAAGAGCCAAAATCACCAGCACCACTACCTTTCCAACTCTTCCTCCTTCTCCCCACCTGGCTTGATTAAAGCTGGCCAAGGGAAACCTAAAGAGACTTTTATATCATCTGGATCCACACCACTCTGGGCTCAGCTCTGCTCCTTGCTGTCACTGTTGACTGACACATGTCAATACTTCTACTCCCAAAGTGTCCCAAGTAACAGGAGAGAAAGTTTTAGGTTATTAATTTAAAAATGCTGAGATAACACTAACAGAACTATAATAACTAACAGCTCCCACCCTGAGGCCCTGGACCCATCCAGTGATCACAGGATAACAAAAGGAAGGGAAATAAAGGCTGGAAAAACATTGTTTTCCACTTTTTTGCTAAGTTGAAATATGGGATAGTTACCACTCAGGTCACTAACTTTTCAAATGAAACAAATTTATTTAGTTTTTAAAGGGAAATCACTCTTTTTTTTGGTGGATATCATCATGTTGTGGCAATGGGTTGCATGAGGACGCTGCCTCATTTCAAGTTGTCACAAGCCAAAAATACAGGAAATGAATACACATCCGAGCCACTGTCTGTCAAAACATGTAACATTACTGGCTTCATCAAACTGGTAAAGTGATGGCAACCTGTCATTCAGATGAATGTCGTATTTACGTCACTGAGACATAGTGACGACAGAGACAGTAACAGTGCCTGTGCAATATTTGCCAAACGTGTGAGATTGGATAAAACACCGAGGTTCAAGGAGCTGCTAATAAACAAAAGCATGAATCTCCACTAATAGCAAGTTGGTCAAAATGGAGGAAAGGATCAGTCAGGATCTAACAACAGGTCGCTCTGTGGACTGTTCTTCACTTCAGAAAGGTGAGCTCTCACACAGAGTCGCCGTTTTAAAAGTTACAGTTAAATTATTTGTTACATAGCATAAGTCCTCATATTGAGTCCTGAGCTCCATCAATGCTGTCGGAATATTTTCTTTAACCATAAAATCTGACTCGTTTATTACCTTTCTGTGCAGCATGATACAGTAATAATCCAATACATCATAAAAAAAGATCAAATTAATTTCTTTAATTATTTGTTTGTTAAAAATTGAAGGAAACAAAACTAAAAGGAATTAACATGTACAGCATTTTTCCAAGTGCCCACAGGTATTATCAGTACATGAGGGGAAATGGTGACCCTACATGCTATATATAGTTTGCAACTTAAAGTTTTATTTTTTTTCCAATTTTTTTTTAATCAGCTCTGTGTAAACAGCCTGCAGTTCATCCCAGTCCAGTTGAAAAGTCCTTCAATTTTTGTCACATGACTGTTGGTTGTAGCTGAGACACGAATGGTTTGGTGGTTGCAACAATTAGCACCGATTAAAAAAGAAAAAAACAGAAAACATTCCTTACAGAATCTCATTAGTCCAAACTAATTTTTTTTGAGGGGGGGGCAGGAATTTTTACATGAGACATGTAGAAGAAAGGTATTTCGATAAAATATTATGATCTTAACCAAAGATTAGGCTACGTTTCTGACCAAACGGCACAAATGAGCAGTTCAGGAACTATCACAAAGTTCAAAATCCAATGATTATGATGTTTTTACAGCTTCAGGTTCTGACAAGTGGTGTAATTTTGGCAATTTTGTAAAGACAACATGCCTATTTAATACACCAGCAGGTTCTAAGGTTCAGAGGGTTAAAGTTAAAATATTTGTTTGTTCCATCAAGTTTTTTATTACAGATTTTTTGTTTTTACATTGTCACAACAGAATGTTTGCAGTAATAACCCACAACTCCCCTAAGTGTATATATAAAGTGACCTTACTAATCTTTATGTAACTTAAAAAAAATTACATCACTCATCCAATCCACCACTCTTGTCAATCCATCAGGTGACTGCAGGCAGTTCAGATAAGATTACCATTGGAGCTTGGACAGAAAAGTGACCAGGGAGCTCATTTAGACATGAAGCCAGCAGATTAATGAAAAATAGTGCATATCCAAACAAGGATTTGGACTTGATGGCATTTGACTCTCTTATTATTTCAAAACAACTGGCTTTGTGCAACTGGGCGAGCCACTTAACTCATAGACACACTTGTACTTTATGCTTTATAGACTACATGTAAAGACTTACATTCATTAAAGGCATATTCAAACTCCTCCAGTGTTTTGGGGAAAGTAAAAGGAGGTTCATCTTTCTTCATCAGTTCATCCAAGTCTATTCTTGACAGCAAATCTGTGGAGAAAGAGAAAATTCAGGGATAAAGGAATAACAGCTACAGATGATTTCCTTTAAAAAATGTATGATAACCTCAGAATGTTTAGCAGGATTATCTACATTTTGCTTTGATAATCCCCATGTCATGAAGCAACAGCAAATGCTACATCTAAGTACCCCACGATCACTTATAATAAAAGGTCTTCATCACCTTCAAGTGGAACAATAGGTGTAAAAAAGGGTATTCTTGTCAAATAACAAGAAAAATTTAATGTCTATTAACATTTCTCAGCAAATTCTATCACTGAAGCAGAAAGAAATTGCCTTTTTGTTACCTATTTTTGATGCCAGTTACAGCAAACGTCAAAATGGATGGGGAAAGCATAATTTTCAATTCAGGGTACAAAACTTTTTAAAAAATGTCTTATTTAGAGTCTGACATACATTTTTTTAAAAAAACACACAGTCCAAGAGAGACACATTGCTGAGACTGAGACTGTATCTCTCCTCTATAAATAACAAACCTGGACATCATAAGTGATATAAAATTACAGTGTGCAATCTTATTCATCTGTGAGCACCAGACAAGTCTGAAATGTTGTTTGCTCTAAGGTTAAGGCAGGAGAACAGCTTAACTTATCTCTTTCACATACGATGTTACGTGCATTCCTATGTTTAGTTTTGTTTGTTTTTCATTTTCACAGCATGACTCTTTAGCTCACCTTTGAGTGCAGTAGTTTTCTCTCTGTCCTCCTGACCAGCAACCTGGGCCATGGCGATCCACAGTATGTACAGGGGCGGTATGGCAGCAGAAAGATGAGAGAGCATGGGTCTTCCCCTCCCAAAGATCACAGAGATGAACCCTGTCAGATGAGATGACGAAATAAAAACTACATTTCATCACTGCATGGACTTTGTACTTACTGATAATGCACTGAGAGACTATTGATTAAGTCTGTTGCAAATTTGCAATGACAACAAAAGAAATTCTATTGTATTCTGGGGAAACATGTTGTGTTGTGTCATATTTTAACATGTCTCAACCTGTCAGAGATTAAATCCTTTCTTAAAAGGCAGCTCACAACAAACTTGCTGCACCTGTAAAGTGGCAGAAGGCCAAAACATTACACTTTACCGCTGAAACCTGCTTTCCTGTACAGGCTACAAGCTCCTAGCATGTGAACAAAACACAGTCGTGATCATTTACGGTGCAACAACACACACCAACAGCTCACCCAACTATTTGTCAACAGTAGTGCGAAGCAACATATAACTATTAGTTTGGTAGCAGTCGTGTGTTCCTTAACTGCACACGTGCAACAACTGAGTTAATTATTCACACATATCGAAACTATTCTTGCTCTAAAAAACACGCTGTAGGCGCTAACAAAACTCTTAATTTTCACAGCCACTTCAAACTGCTCCGTCATTTTCTCCTCAACAACCAACATCTGTTTAATGTTTCGCACTCTTAAAAACAACTCCGGGAAAAATGTGCAGTCGCCCTAAATTGAGCTACTGCGAGCAGGTACAGCAGGACCCTCGTGTTTTTTTTATTAGACAGTAACTTCAACCAAACGTTACAGGACGGTTCGAGGAGGAACAGCTGTCTACGGGAGACGCATGCAAACTGTTTGTTCAACTCACGCACCATCAGCATTTGCGACTGACTCCAGTTTCTGCTGCTTCCTTGAAATTCCTCAAACAGGAAGGACTCCGCGCGGTGCAGCATGGAGCGCATGAGGCTTCCGGGTTACCGGGGCAACGGACTGGAAGGGAGATTTAAAGAGACAGCAGCACCGCAGCTGCTGCAGATGTTTCCTCCCGTGTGCGTCTACCACTTGGCTTTGTCTACACAGTGTATTGTTCATATTGTTCACTGGTGGAAGGACATCTGCACATGTGCTGCATTTATGCATGTATGCTACTTTCTTCTTCTACCACGACATTTCAGATAGAAAACTACGGAAGAGGATTAGGGCCACTCGGAAATTTCATTTAAGGTCTCACCTTTTTCACAGTATTCTCAGTTTTTCACAGATTCCAAAGTTTAAACTTAAATACATATTTTAAAACTAGATACCGTCAATATAATTTGTAATGGGCAGAATTTGCTTGTTCTTTTCTGTTCTAGTCTTACCATGTTTACTTGCTTGCTTATCTATCTATCTATCTATCTATCTATCTATCTATCTATCTATCTATCTATCTATCTATCTATCTATCTATCTATCTATCTATCTATCTATCTATCTATCTATCTATCTATCTATCTATCTATCTATCTATCTAGTCACACATATATTGCTTTTCTGTTTGGGACTGCATTCATTCTCATGTTATGCAATTTTGCCGAATGATAAAACTCTATCTTATCTTATCTTATCTTATCTTATCTTATCTTATCTTATCTTATCTTATCTTATCTTATCTTATCTTATCTTATCTTATCTTATCTTATCTTATCTTATCTTATCTTATCTTATCTTATCTTATCTTATCTTATCTTATACTTGTCCATCTGAACTGTACAGGAAGAAAATAAAAAGCATTCTCTTCCATAGAAAACTGTACTGTACAGTCCATCACATTTATTTTACAGCTATAGTTCTTACTAGAGGTATATTGCATGTCTAAAACTTTTCCACGTGCAACAATAACATTAATAGCCTTATAATAATAAACCAAATTTCTATAGTATTTTTCAAAACTGGAGTTACTAGACACTTTGCCAAAAAAAAAAAGCAAGAAAAAGACAATAAAAGAATACTGGTAAGGGTAATAATAAAACATGCCTGTTTCTACAAATAATTGATCTGAAACATTGACTAAGCCAGTGCAGCTTCCTGGACAAGGTTTTACTGCATCAAATGTGAATTACCTTGCTGCTGAGTTTTTAATCAACTGTTTACAAGCAACTGCTGCAAGATTATACCAAGTGAGTAGTGAGTTGCAGTAGTCCATGAGGGAGAAAATTAAGGTGCGGAGAAGTTGCTCAGCTGTGTTTTTGAGGAGCACTGGTTTGACTTGTTCAATATTTCTGACTTTTAGATGGCAAGTAATAATATTCATTTAATGCATAGTGTTGTGTAAAAGTCTTCAGCACTAAAAGAAAAATGAGAATACCAAAAGCAGTGATTATTATTCCGCCAAGGAATGCAGTGGAGTTAAATCACGATCGGTGTCTGTCTGTCTGTCTGTCTGTCTGTCTGTCTGTCTGTGAGCAACATTACTCAAAAAAGGAATGAAGGATTTGGATAAAATTTTCCTGGAAGGTCAGAAATGAAAAAAAGGACTCACTGATAAGATTTTGGCAGTGATGCGGCTTATAGTCTGGATCCTCAGACTTGCTCAATATTTCTGTATTGTTGCAAGATGGCAGCACGGCGTCACTGTAACTATGACTACGAGTGAACACTACATCAGCTGCCTGCTGACGATTACATGATTGCGATCCTACTACAAATTGCCCACTGTGGACCACAATTTTTTTTTTTAAACATTTCATCTGTTGGAAATCACACAACGACTGAGCAGCCTTGGTGGAGCATTGCACTCTCTGATTGCTTTTCTGGTTTACGGTTTAGCTTAATGCAAAGTGCAGTAGGCAGAAAAACAATCTATATCATATTATTAGCTGTGGCCACATGTTGCCTTTAAAACAGCAACAATTCTCATAGGTATACTTGTGCACAGTTTTTCAAAGTAGTTGGCAGGTAAGTTGCTCCAAGCATTTTTGGCAACTTTCCACACATCTAACGTGGACTTAGGCTGTCTCCACTTGCTTCTGTCTCTTCAGGTAAGCCCAGACTGAATCAGTGATGTTGAGATCAGGGCTGTGTGGGAGCTATACCATCTGTTGCAAGATTCACTGAAGATAGTTCTTTATGACTCTAGCTGTATGTTTGGGGTCGCTGACCTGCTGCAGAATGTCTTCAGGACCAGTCGCCTCCCTCATGGTATTGTGTGATGGCTAAGAATCTAAACATCTAAAGAGCCCTAAACTTTTGCACAGTTCTATATGTGGGGAATCTAACTCTCTATGCTATTTTTGCACACAATCGGTGTTATTTTTTCTTATATAAAGGATTTTACTACTTCAGCCACCGCTGGTAATGTTTTTATCACAATTAGATCTTTAGCCATAAACCTGAAGAGAATGAGGGACAGATCATTTTAAAGAAAAAAGAGATATAAAGTTAGATTTTTATTCATTGGATTGGGCCATTAATTTGTAGGAAAGGTAAGTGAGAGTTATGGGATTTATACAGTTGCCATTAGAGTTTATGTTTTGCTTGTTGGCTAACTCCATGGTCTATGGAGGTAGCCAGCAAACAACAAACAAGCAGGTCTATGCTTGTGTGTTTAGAGCACATAAAATCCAAACTTCTCACCTTCTTGCTTACTATCAGTATTTAATTCAGGGTGGGAACAGTTTGTATTTTAATGCTCAAATGTATTAACCATCCATAAGAATTTTGATATTGTATACAGTAAGATTTAACACGTCAATAAAGTTTTTTTTGTTTTTTTTTGTTTTTTTTATGAATACTGTCAGCACATCTAAGTGTCCGTGATGGGACACTTAGACATCCTGCTCATTTATTATGTGGATGTCAAAGCTTTATGTCAGAATGAAAACAGACAGCTTTCTTTCTCACTTGGGCCTGTGTTGTACCTTGTTGACTTTCAAATTGAAGCTGACTTAGATCTCTGCACCCCAAGCAGTTTTCTGGGTGTTTTTTATGTGCTCCTGTCACATTTTACTCACTATGGGCTCATTTTTCACTACAATATAAAGTCCTGCACCTCTATGGAAAAAAAGCACAATCATGGCTAGAAGCAGAAAGAACTCAAAAACATATTTTCTGCAGCATGACACAGATGCAATGCCAAGAATCATAAAAAAATTGAAAAAGGAAAGTTGAATTTTTTTGATTATTTATTTTACAAAAAAAGAATGCAATTAACACGTTAACATTTTTCCAAGTCCCCACACGTGTAACCAATACTCAAGAAAATGGCGACTCTGCTCATAATAGAGATTCTGTCACTTTCATTTTTACAACCTTTACAAACTAGGCAATTTCACACTACCCTGCACATCAACTCTTCAACAATATTTCACCATGATTAATGTATCGTCCAACAACTCGCTGACAATTTGCTCCTCTGTGTACTATTTTTGAGCCATGCTGCATTTATTTTATTTATCTGGTATGTTCTTTTTTCCTCTCAGTCTGTCTGATTTGCTTCCATACTTGTCTCCTGTCTGCTCTGAGTAAACACAGCCTGCAGTTCAGCCCAAGAGTTCCTGAATTTTTTTCATCTGACTGTTGGTCAAAGCTGAGTAATGTCATGGCTTATGAGTTGCATAATTTTATACTTAGATTGATTTGATTTTCCTGCTGGAGTGACTCATCACATATTTTTTTTTTGGAAAAATATTTCTATTGTTTGCAGTTTGTGGCTCTGAAAGTGGTGTAATTGTGTCTTCCAAACCTGCTGATGGAATTCAGGCTGTCAGTGAAATTTATGTAAATCCCTAAAACAAGAAAAATATACAACATTCTTTGTTTTATCATAATAATTAAAGAGAAGGTCAGAACAACAGCAGAACTTGCAAAATAACTGCATGTTTTGCAAATGTGTTATCTAAAATATTTTTAATAATTTACTCTCAATGTCATATTTAAGGTGTTGCACACACACTGTTTATGATTTTCTAACATCAGCGTCCTCCAGGGAGAAGCAGCTGTGGTGAAAGTGTTCAGGACTCTTCTCACTAAACTGTCAGAGTGGCATGGTTTAGAGCACGTTCCAGAATATTTAAAGGGAATGGAAGCTCGTTTGATTGAAACTAGACCTGGCAGACTGATACTGTGCTATAAGTGACATACCAAAAACTACCTGCCACATCCTGTTCACCTGAATCAGGTGCCTGCGGCTTTACTTCAATCCATTTGCTGTTGATTCACCAAAAAATACCTTCCTTTTTTACACTAAAGCTGGATGTCCTACTTCTGGATGGCCTCTAGAAGTTGAAGGTGTTTCTCTGGGGGCTGAGTTATCCTGATTCCTCGAGCATATCACTGAAGATGCTGCAAAGAGACACCCAAATAAGAGACAGGGATGACTTATTGTGGCATTGATATCCGTTGAGGCTGACAAGACAAAGGACATGCTTCTTGTAGATTCCGCACCAGATGAGACAAAAGGTGTAGAACTGAGTCACACGAGTGGGTCAGTAATAAGTTTGACTGCATCAGACAAAACAAAAATGAATCCCAAATCAAAAATGGGTTTGACCAAGATTAAAGCATCCAAATAAACATTTAGTGACACTCCATTTCATCTGTATTATTTCACTAAAGTACATTTTTAAAATAATGAATATTCATTTATATACAAAATGTTTCTTTGCTGCTAATGTATTATTATACATGACCACTAACATCACAAGTTTCAACAAGTAGCACGTGTACAGACATTTTTGACTGTTTTTTCTATTTCACCTGTATCAATAATTAGACTGTAATTGCTTAGTTTATGCTCTTATCCGTCAAAATGAAGGATTGGAACTTGACATTGGAAACCACAGTGTTCCAGCTGAAAGATGCTCTGAAATGCTACCATGTTGCTCAATACATGCTGATACAAAGCTCGTCATACTCAGTGAATGAACATGCGAACAAAACCAAGATGTTTCTGCTTTGAACATTTGCTGTGGACAATGCACTCTACTGAGAATAATCAGCTGAAAGAAAAAAGTGGTTTATTCCATATACATTTGTTTTCGTGACTTCTGGGGTTCTAAAATGATTATGTGGGTTTGATAATCCCCAAATAAACATCCATAATAGAATATTTTCTGTAATGCGTTGTTGTGAATTAACTGTCAGCTTAACTGACAGTTGTCTTCTGAGCCTATCAGCTGAGCACAATGGAAATACAAATGGATATGTGAACAGGTACTTACTTTGAGAGGCTGGAAGAGGATGGAGATCAAAGCTTTCATTTATTTTGCAGGAAGCAGTTATCATAAAAGAAACGTTTGTCTGGCCAAATACTTAATTTTTGCCAAAATAACAGAAGAAAACTTTTATTGTAACATTAAATGCAATTCATTTAAAAAAGACTAATGCTGTTTCCTTGCTGTTTATTCTTTATTCAGTGACAAAAGCAGAATTCAGTTGCTGAACATTTCTCTGTCTTTTGTAGTCGCTAAGTGATTTGGCGATTGCAATCTTGCTACATTTGCATTGAAAATCTAGTTAACGAAAGAAACATCTCTGTCTGGAGAAGGAAATGTTATCCCCCTCTCTCAAAGGAACTGTGGTGTGCAGTAGCCTTTGTGAGCTGAAATGATATTCTTGTTGATGAAAAGAGCATCATTTGAGTCACTGATTCCTTGTTTGAACATAAGAAAAATAAGAAAACATTTGATGGATGTATTCAGAAACATAATACTAACTTTATAGTCATAAACCAACATAAATTATTAACAGCACAAAGATCACACATGCTGATCATATGACAGAAAAAGAATATTCGATGGTGAAGTCAGAATATGCTTTTATTTTCATGTTTAATTCTAAAACATTCCATCTCATAAATAAGAAAGCATGGACATATTTGGAAAAAAATATACTGAGCAATAGTGTTACACATAAAATAAACGTTTTCTAAGTTTGCACAAAACACTGACTGATATTTCATAGTGGGGCAGATTTTTGGGACACATTGTAATCAAAACATACATCATCTTGCTTCCCAAACATAACATTTGATGTTTGCTTTCAGGAACCAGGAGAAAGTATGCTGACACCGTCTTTACACTCACTGTCTCAAAAAAAACTTCAACTACCTACAATGATCACATAGTCCCATCGTGTCCCAGGCAAACAAATCCAGGCTCTCCATTTCCCAGAACTGATTTCTGCAGATGTGCTCCAAAAAGATGAAATGCATCCGATGCAGCATAGAAAAGCACAGAGAGTTTGTCTGAGGTGTGTGCATAAAGAGGGAGACACCATCTCTCACTCTCTTTTTGTGCCTTGTCCTCTCTCTCATGTTTTTATGCACACACACATATGCAAATTTGCAGCATACAGCTCATGTACAAACCCAATTATACCTACAAATGTGCAAACACACACACACACACACACGTACGCACGCACGCACGCACGCACGCACACACACACACACTCTCTCTACTGCCTAGAGAGCTGCAAGTGCATGTTACAAGCAAACATTTACAGCATGATAAAAATTCCAACTGCGTGAACTGTTATTGGGCAACGCTTTTATCGGATGGTTGTGTTTCCCCCTGGGTCTGCTCTGGAAGTGCCTCATCAGATTCAGGAGGGTCCTGTGGTCCCGGGCTGCAGCAGCAAACAAAAAAGGTCTTCTGAAGTTCTTCTACCAGTGCTTTCTCTCCGTCTTCCAGCTCTGCACCCTCCTGCATCTCCCACCTGGAAAGTATTCAGACGCACAACATCAGTTGTTTTCATACCAACAAACATCTGTCACTCAGGGTTAAATGAAAACACATGCAGCAGAGCGCACCGAATTCATCTTCACCTATACATTATGTTGATGTAAGAGGTTTATGCGTGTTTATGTCTATGAAATGCTCTTCTGTACAAAAGTGCATTACTTTCACAAAAGAAAAAAACTGACACCTTATTATGAGATATTATCTTGTAATTGCAGGGCATGATCTTGTAAATACAAGAAAATATGTCATAATTATGACAACAAGAGCTTGTAACTATGACAAAAATGTCATGATAACAAGAAAATGTCTTGTAATTATACAAAAGTATAGGACCTCTTCATTTTATGACATGGAACTTCTAACTATAAGAACATTTAAGATGGCCCTGATATCAACTAGCACCGAGAGTACAATCACATTTAAGTTGCTTTTATTTTTTCTCTTTATGAGACACTGTTAATTATTAATGTTGCATAATTTGGATAGAATTATTATTAGCATGTCAACACTTTGCAAGCATCTCAAGTCATTGGAATTGTTCAGGCAGAAAGTCTCGCCTGATGTGCTGGAAGTTGCCCTCCTCCTAAAAAGAAAAGTGAAACTGATAATGGGTGTTTCATAGATATGTATTCATGCATTTGAATATATATATATATATATATATATATATATATATATATATATATATATATATATATATATATATATATATATATATATATATATATATTCATATATATATATATATATATATTCATTTATTTATTTTTATTTTATTCTATTTTTTTTGTAAATGCAATTCACTTTCATACTTTTGTTTACTCTATCACTAACAGAAGAAAGGACCCCACTGCCTGCAAATCAGCTTGATTTCAACTCAGAGTGAAAGTCTCTCCGAAATACATTCTGTCACACACACTGCAGACCGCGAAGGCTCTACAAACCACATTTTTGCTCTTTAAGCTCTCACATGGGAGTCTTCTTCTCTTTATTTTTTCATGCTGTGTGGGTCAGTATCACAGAGGTTTCTGCTGCTATGATACACTATCAGACACAGTTTTGCACTCATGTATACGGGCACTAGCACACTTGCAGGTATCCACACAGAGAGAATGAAGACTCGAGGAACCCTCTAGGAAACACTGGAAGTAAAAAAGCGACATTAAAAAGAACAAATGGTTTCAGTTGTCTGTAGGACAGAATCTTCCCCTTTCTGTCACTGTGATTCTTACTATAGCTAAGTCATGGCAAAACAACTGCAGAATCACCCCTGTTCGGGTGGCTAACTTTTATGGAGGTAACTGCTCCATGTTGCATATCATGTTGTTACTCCATCCTGTCTAATCGTTTCTACAGTATGTCTCCACATCACATTCTCAAATGTTTCAAAGAGCTACAGAGCTCCAGAGTGCATGGAGGGCTTCAATATGAAGACATCAAGGGTAGTCACGTTGTAATTTATTCTCAGTATTTCAATTGAATCCCTTGACGAGTGAGTGTGGTCAATCAAATCCATATGGAGAGCTGGCTGAAGGCTGTCTTTGAGCTGCCGCATCACTCTGCTTCCAAAGAAGAATTATATCTGTCTGACTGCAAATGATTGCATTTTCATTGCAATCTCTGCGTCTCCTTTTATCCTGCCCTCCCTCCCCTCCAATTTCTCACTGTATCTTCAAACATGTACCATACGTATAGTTGTGCTTTGTGCATGTGTGTGAGGCGCACATGTGAGTAAGGAAGGAGAGGGGGTAAAACACCAGGACATCATACATGTGTTTCATGCATACTAAGAAGTGGGCCTCTCAGTGCACTTCGATGAAGTTTCAGTCTCTGTCATAGTGTGTATGTGGACAAATCAGACATCCTTTTTCTCCATTTCCCAACCATTGTCAGTGTAGTAATTACCTTGTGTAAGGGGAGGATCTACTTATGTAAATATGCTTTGACAGAGAGGTTTCCTCTCATGTGATGGCATTCTCTCTCTAGATACAACTTTGGTCACTAATTTCTCTTTTTTACTGGGTAATTTCTGTGTGAGTCTCTCTTTTTGTAGATCCATCACAGTATGGTACGAGTGGACTGTCTCTCAAAAAAGACAAAAAACCAAGGGAAAAGTTGTGGAGGAGGACCGCTACAGGCCGACACGTTATCCTATATTATTTTTTCAGCCACATAAAATTAAAATGTTTTCAACCAAGTAACCATTATGAGAAACAAATACACAAACAAAACAATACAAATGTCACACAGCGAGCAAAACAACAGCAGAAAGGGAGTGAGGGAGAACAGAAAGCTGGAGGAATGGCAGCCAATAAAGGAGGGAGCGAGAGAGGAAGGAAGACAGGAAGGTACGCTAAAGGTTTTTCAATGTTTAATTTTCAAATAGGATTAAGCAGAATGACATTTAGCTGAAGGTTACAGGCTCAGCATTGTCTTAGCTGATATTGATATGCAGGAGGCGCCCTGCTTGTCACTGGGACAAACACTGTTGATGAATGAGAAGCCTTTCCCCAGGAAGGTGTTAAGTGCAAATTTGAAATGAGAGAGAGGTAGAGGTAGAGAGAGAAAGAAAAAAAAAGGAGCACACACACAGAGAGATTGAATTACAACGATAGTTGCCATGTAAACTGTCACTAGATAATGTTGCCAAAAGTGTAAATTGTTCCGTAAAGTATAGGCTGCATATTTGTCGAGGCTGGTTGATCTTATGCTGAAAATGAGCTAAAAAATACACAAGGTGCTTTGCCGTGTGTATCTAATTTCAACAACTACAACACAACAATGCTTCTTAGAAATGCATAAGTAGGCTAAAGTTGACAGTAACTTCACTGTATCCTCATTTCGGCAAGTTTTCCCCCAGAATTTACATCTTAATAAGGGGAGTCTTACCCTTTAATTCTTATGGGCTCTGCTCATTTCTCATGCATTAATACTGGAGCTGCTGACTTGGCTCTTCCTCTGAATACAGAATAGGACACACATATTAAGACTCATATATTTACAGGATTGATGCCACGGGAGATTGTCTCAGAGTGAGATGAAAAGGCTGCCTCAGATATATTTCAATGTGAACATCAATGTAAGCTGTCCTAATCATGGGATGATGCAGGCACAAGACGGAAAGCATCTATCCTGATTTTCAGCTGATAATGAGTAGTGATGTTCAACAAATTAAGAGCATAAGCCTTGCTCAGAGATCATCAGGCAATCAACTTACTTACTAAATCTTATTCAAAACACAACACGGATGAAACTTTGATGTGTGACTTCAGCACGGCTCTGTCTCCCGGAGACAAATAATACCAAAAAGGAGATGTAAACTGTGAAAGAGAAGAAAAAAATCGCTGTGGAGTAAAGCACTGGAGAAAAAAAGCGAGCAAGAAAGAAAACACGATCAGCAACAAAACAAAACAGACAGAGGTACATGCGTAGACTATGTGAAAGAAAGTGAGTGAGCAAAAAGACAGAGTGCCTGAAAGATCACGAGAGACAGTGGCCAGTGGTTGCTTCTGCAGCTGTCAGAGGGCTGAGTGGTTTCTCTCAGTGTTGGGTGTTTGTGCTGCACAGGGTGCCCTGCCTGCTCTGCCACTGGGACCTCTGTTTGTTTAAAAGGCTCGCCTGTCAAACAGAGAGCGCCACCGACAGCCAGACACTCAGCTAAATGACTCCGACAGCAGCCCTAATCAGAGGCTTTGCACATTGCCGCGGGGCCTGCAGGATCCATCATAACCCAAGCCTAAATATTTAAAGTGCTAAACTTTCCAAAGGTCAGGCCTTTCCATGCATGCCAGGGCGACATGTGTCAGAGAAGGAGAAAGAAGAGGCACTGAACGAGAGAGCAACATACAGAGAGAGAGATGGTCAAATGCCCTCTATTTTTTTTACCCTTGTGATATCCACTTTCAGTTTTTGGATTTTTGGAGTCAGGTTACTCGTACTGAACAGTGTTTTGTCTGGTCGTCACATCTTCAAATGTTTAATTTAGAGTTAGAACCTTGGATTGATGTTGAAAGTTGAATTTCACAAGATTTTAAAGTAAAAGTAAACCCTTCTTAGCTACTCACATAAGGGGCTGTTGGGCAGCAATTGACAGGACTGTCTCAGACTAAACAAGATACTCAGATTCATCCTGCGTCTCTGGGAAAAAATCTTTAATGAAGATGTTTCAGAAGTTTGGATAGAAATATAAATCTACCTTCCCGACTGAAGCAAGTGAGCAGTGCTCAGTGTAAGCTGGACTCACTAAAGATGGATGAACCTTTTCAACTACCTGACCAGAGCAGGTTTTTAAAATTCAAGACGCTGCTTCTTGCTGATGTCAGAGTTTAAGGTTAGGGGCTTCGAGGTGAGGGGTAAAGGTGAGGTCAGTGCATGAATGTACAGTAGTTAGTGGAAGGATGTGCACAGTGTGTCTCCTTCAGATCAAGTGTAGCCATGTAAAGTCCATCCTGTCCATTTTATTCTCATGTACCAGTTTTGTAGGTCCACAAACAGCACTGCAGTGCTGGTGTCAAGGAATAGAGTACATGGGAGAAAATCATTCGAAAAGAGAACACAGAGTAATCTAAGAGGCGACATAAAGTGCTTGAGAGTTTTGTCTATGATTTGATAGTAGTTCTGACTGAAGCAGAATGTTTATTCATCAAGCAAAGTCAGAATTTGTCATACAAATCTGCCTAAATTTAATCTCAATCAACCATGTGCCTTGACATGAGGTTCAAAAAATGAAACTCGTGTTCACTCATACTGAGGTGAAGGAGACAGAGAACAGTTTTAAAATAAACTCAGAGAAAAATGAGAAGTTACATCAAAAGAAAACAACAATGGATGTTGTACATTAGAAACTAGTTTAACTGGGGTAACTGACAAGTTCACAATATTGGGCACTGAGGTCATCTCTTTGACTCGATTTCCATTGAGAAGCAAACATCCAATTCAATTTAGATATGTGCCTGTGTTAGGCCATAAGCCAGAGGGAGATTGTAACTGACAGCCATTGGACAGCTGGCTGGATTTGAATATTGACGAGACAGAGACTTGACAGAAGGGATTATGCTCTACCTTCTGACTTACTAGCCGCCACACTGATCCATTCTATTGTCAGATCAACTCAGTGTCAGATCTACAGTATGTCCGTGTGGTGCGGTGATGCCACTCAGTATTAGACCCTACCTGAGATCCATCTCAATACAAACTGATGTCCACTCAAAAGCAACAAGGCACTCACTAAAGCCAGACGGACAAAAATATGCAAAATTAAAGCAAATCTATTTCAAAGTAAACAAGAAATGGGAGCTTCAACTCTTTGGCTGCAGTCCTCAGTACAACCATATATTGTACAGTGCATTATAATATATGTGAGGATAACAAAACCTCTGCAACACTTAACCTTAAATCACACTTTCTAATCTTGTGATGACTGTGAGTTCATATAGAAAAACTAAAATTCTGCATGCGTCACATTTTAATAATTCCTCACTGTGGCACCCTAAAACAAAATGTTCTCCAAAATTCTAACTATTTACACTAGTGTTTACATGTTTGTGTGTGTGTGAGCGTGTGGGTCGAAAACACAGTCTCACCCATGTCAAACCAGTCTTGTCTCCCACCCAGCACACACCCTCCCATCTCGAGGGCTGCCGAGGGCAGGCGAGTCACAGAATGTCTGATCAAAGGGCCTTGGACAGATCTGTGAAGGCCCTTTGAAAGGACATCCACAGTTACACAAGTTGACACGCTTTTTCTTGCTCGAGCTCAGACACACACCCAGGCTCAGGGGCAAGCACACACACACACACATACAAGTGCATGCACAGAGGGACACACAAACATAAAACTTCAAACACGCCATGGTCTACAACTCCAAATCCAAGCAGTGATAAGCCCAGTGTATCAGAGGGCACAGAGGGCCTTTTCCTTAAATCACCACAGAGTCCAAATATGGAGAGAGGTGGAGGGGAAGAGAGACAGGGGGATGACTATAGATGGAATGCTGTGACATCTCTACTGAAGAGTTCTGAAAAATCTGATTTAATGATGTATAAAGCCAAACAGTTCTAGGGACAGATGTCATAGATAAATATGGGTAAAACATTAGTCTATAGGTTCTATAGGACTGATATGAATTATGAAATGCAAGTACAGTATGGGACAACACAGTATCACTGCTCAGTCAAATAAAATTAAACTTGGGCTTAACTGGTCCAACACAAATCCTTCCCACAATTCCCCATTTTTAAACTGGAGTTCTGGGTTAAACAAATAAAATATAACATAATAATTAAGGACTTTTAGAGGTGCCTGTGGACATTTTTTTTTAAACCTTTACACTTACCCAGAGCCTGTATTTTCTCCAGTTTTCAGTCTTTATGCTTAGCTGAGTCAACTGTCTACTGGTGCTAATTTTAATATCTTATCCATATTTCTCAAAATCAGCCATGCAATTATCATGAGTTGCTCTTCAAGTTTAAGCATAACTATGTTTATCATAGGAAACTGGCCTTTAATTATTTTCTGTGACGCTGATGGTGATGGCGGTGGCGACTGAGGCATCTACATCTGCTACAGTAGCAATGTATAGAAATGAGTAATAATATTTGTTTAGCAAAATAACTCTTAGGGCTGCATATGCATTACTGTGTGTTTTGTGGGCCAATTTTGCGAGACGCTATTGTATTATTTGGAGGAAAAAGAGATATCATGTGACCACATATTTCAAATCCCTCTGCATGGCTGTTTCTAGCTTCTAACGATTCTCTCCAGTCATCCAGGGGAAAGTTTGTGTAAATTTGCAGTGGCTTAATTACTGAATAATTTAGACCATGCTCCAAATTAATGTAGACATTTCCATATTAATGTGTTTGCCTACTGATTCCACATTTATTTGTACTGTGGACAGGAAGGTAGCAATTATCACAGCATATCATAGCAGTTGTTCTGGTATTTCAGACATCATTAGGCTGGTTGTCCACCACAGTGTGACTGCAAGCACTAGAGTATTGGACACAGTTTGGTACATTCCTCAAATAGGCTCACTATGGATAAGATCTATCAGATCTCGCTCCGGGAGAAAAGGGTGAGCGGCCTTGTTTGTGTTTGACAAGGTGAGATCCAATTTAGAATCCTTGCTGCTTGTGAATGTATTATTATATGCAGTAAAAAATAAGGACAACAGCAAATAACCAAACACCTGCCAAGTCTACACAACTGTCTGCTGGTCAGTGCAGCCACTAGCTGACTGCCTCACACAGACACTGAGTTCTGCATGTGTCCCAGGAGGTTGACAGCTCTTTGCTCCTCTTATCTTCTATTCTGACCCCCCTTTTCCTCCCACCTTAGCTCTCCTTTCTTTTCTTCCTCCTCAGTCTCCCAACTGTTTGGCTCTTGTTAGGAGCTTGGCTGAGCAGGCTGGCACCTTTCACTGAAACAGCACCCCAGAGGAAGTTGTGACACCAAGAAACGCGAGCATGTGTATGTGCTTATGTGTATGTGCGACCTCTCTTACTGGAGCTACAGTAAATCATTAGAGCAAGGCCCTTCGTTAAGAAAGCCAACCACCTTGGCACCTTTCAGCCGCGTCCTGTGTCTGACTGCCTGACACCGCCTCTCAAACTCCCACCATATAGGGCACAACAATTATTTCCAGCAGGAACCAAAAAAGCGATCACAAATAAATCGTCACCTTTTTTTTTCCTCCAGCTGACCACAATTCATGTGGTTGCACTCTGTATTTCTGATGTTAAATTCAGAGTACAATGACATCTCTGAAAACTGATGCATGTGCATATATCTGAGAATGACAGCCTATGCTTATCTACCGTATATGTCTCATGACCACCCTCTCCCTCCTTCCATCTCCTTCCTCTTACTGTAACAAGGGAAAGCCAAGTTTGCTGGGCAGTCAGGAAGTCAGTCATTCAACCTGGCAGACAGGCAGGTACCTGTCGGTGGATTTCTGGGATCAAAAATCTCAGTGGAGGAAATCTGTCTTGTACCACGAGCCGTAGAGGGAGATAGAAGGAGGAGAGAGATTAAGGGAGAGAAGTCGATAAGTAGCAGGAAGAAGCAAGAAAACAGAGATGGTGGAGAGGGCTCTTATGATGCAGATAAACATTTGAACATAATGCACACACACAAAAAATCTGCACATACTTAATGTAACTAAATAATCTAAATCACAAACTAAATTATAGAGCACAGATATAAAGGAAGATGATGCCTTAACATAAACGCTAAAAAGTCCAGGCCAAAATTCTGCAGATGTTACAGAGGTTGTTGTCCATATCGCATCAGCTGCTGAATCTTTATAGTTACCTCTAAATGCATTCATGTGCCACAAGAGCATGTTATTGACTATGTGTCTTCTCTCCCTGCATCTTTCTGCAGGTATCTCTGACTCTGGAGTCTCAATGTTTCTGTTTTGTAGTTATAGGCATCACCAACCTGCCCAGTGCCTATTGTGATCTTATTTGTCGTTTCTCACAGCTCAACATTTCTCTCTCTCCTCTTTCTAAACCACAACTGGTCAAGAGAGATGGTCGCCCTCCCTGAGCCTGTTTCTGCTGCAGGTTTCTTTCTGTTAAAGGTTAAGTTTTGCCCTCCACTTCACTATGTGTTTGCTCAAAGTAAATTGTTGGGTTTCTCTCTGTAATATTGTAAGGTCTTGATGTTAACCTTTCAGGTGCCCAAAGATTGCTATCCATACTTCTTATATTGCATCATCAACCCTCAAATTGAAAACACTTTGGGTCAACGTCTGTTGTTTTAAATATGCTATATCAATAAAGTGATTTGACTTAGTCTGAGCTGTTTCTCTGATTACTGTTTCTTAGAATAATTTCAGTCTATTTAGGGCAGTGGCTCTACTCACGCCTTCATCAGTTCCCCTGACAATCTAGTTTTGACATAAACTGCCAGCTTTGTCCTCTCTCAATCGATCAGTTGCCCACAGAGAACAACCTTCCCTACCATCTTCTGCCTTCCCCTACAGTCCACCACAACAAAAAGGTTCACTTAACTGCAGTGCAAGCTCACTTGTTGCCATCATCAAAGTTTCTCTGCAGTCCACTTGAACCTTTAACTCCCCAATCCGTCATCCTCTGCCACCAGCTGATCTCCACAGCCCCAGCTTCCTTCAGAGAATAATTATAAAAGCCTCCCATAACACATAGTGTGCCTCAGTGTCTTGTGTCTGTATTTGGGTCTACTCCTTTAAACCTTGTCACCAAATGCATAAAATATAAACCATGAATTAATGAACAAAGATGATTCAGATAAATAGTCAGTAGCTTTAGATTTTGCCCTCCTCACACACACAAGCACAAACACAAAGAACAAGAACTCACTCATGCAATCTCCCCACTGAACAGCCTACAGAGGGGAAAAAAAAGTTATTTGTTGTTATTTCACCTCAGTGTGCTACCAGGAAATATTCTATTACTTATTCAATACTTTCCCTTTGTCATTTGTGCATATATGAACTGTAAAATCTACTAAGGAGCGTTGAGAGTTGAGAAACTACCGCTTGCTCTGAGACAAAGGCCTCGCTCTCAGACACTGATCTGGCAAAACTTCTGTTCAAACCCAGCTATGTATAATTTCCATAGCCACTATGAATAAATTGCACATTTCAGCAGATTCTACTTTTTTTTATGGATTATGTAGTGGCTTAGCTGGGTGTGTTGTTAGTACGGTTGATATAATGGTGAAAAGCTGAGTGAAGAAAAAGACAGAAATGCTAAAAAGTTTAAGTTACTGGAAGCCAATTGAAAAAACATCCAAAATATCAAGGCTAATTAAGCTAATACAATCATTTGACTTGGTTATATCAAATCAAATGTTATCTATTCACAGGCTACCTGTTGGACTGATGATAGTTTGTATTTTACACACTATCCTTTGCCTCAAAAACACTGATTAAGCAATAGCTTTTTTCATTGCACAGACAACCAGCAAGTGTAATTTCATGGCCTTTCTAAGCGATAACACTGGGATAGGAATTTAGCTTTCTATTGTGGTATCAAAAATGTAACAATGCAACAAATATGCAGGGAGACTCAAACTCAAGTACCACTGCATGCTTTGTAGTAGTGAAGCAGAAAAAGCAGCAACAAAAATTGACTATGACTGCACAAAATAGTGGGCATCCACACATTACATTAGACTCAATGGACCCTTAACAGAGAACACGTTTATTTGATAATCACTTTATTTTAAAGCAAACCCTACCTAAAGCACCATTTTCAATGTAAAACTGTGTACAATGTAAAACCGACACTTTTACTTTAAAGTGTGGAGAAATTAGTGTCTCTCATGGACAACAGTTGGTGTAGAAATCCTCACTGAAGGCCATACTGTACATACAGCAGCATCCAGGCTCCATTCATAATGACATTATTAGCAAAGGGCCCCTGTGGTTTTGCTGGGCCTGCAATGAACTGATTAGTCCATGAAGACATTGATCTCACCTTTCTGTTGTGTGTGTGTGTGTGTGTGTGTGTGTGTGTGTGTGTGTGTGTGTGTGTGTGTGTGTGTGTGTGTCTGTGCGTATTAGTTTGTGGCTGGGGGTGCTCTGTTATTGTCTATCAGATCAGGGCCTTGTTCTCTTACCATTTCAAACAGTTCATTTTCTACCATGCTAATGGCAGTTTTAGGGGGTTAAGGAGATAAATAAATCCTCGCTGTCACCTCATTTAAAATCAAATGCCACTTAATTATAGCTGTATGTGTTTTCAAACACTTTGCATAATTTATTGTTCTGCTCCATCCTAATCTCCAGATCCTTATCGCGTGTGCTCTATTTTACCCCCTCTGTCCTTATAATAAAATTATAATGCTCCCTCTCTCAGTTTTTCTTCCTCTTTCTTGCTGCCAACAGCAGTGTGAAAGAGATAAGGAAAGCGATGAAAAGAGGTTTTTAAGTTTTGCCTCACCTTGTAGGGATTTGATGCTGTAAAGGTCTATTGTCAGCTCAGGAGAGCATACATGCGCACTCTCACACTCTTACACACAGCCCTCTGGCAGTGCTGCATTTCTTACAAACAAAGAACAAACATTGTCAAATTCTATGAAAAGAGCGGGGTAACATCATCATTCATGATCTGCTTGTTGTCACAAAAAAACAAAGAACGCAAGCATGACATGCCGATTAGATTTTTCAACCTTTATCTATAAGATGTCAGGAAGTTTCTCCTGTTTTGCATACGTACTGTACAGGCCCATTCTTTCATTTCTTTGTGGCACTAATGTGCAGAAAGTACTAAGCACATTAGTGGCATTAATGCCCTCGCACAATGAGGGTCATAAAGGGAAGTGAGGGGCACTAATATGCTACTTCAGTGGCTGAGGCTGCCAACATCAACACTAAATGTCAGATCACAGTCATTTTCTGTCTTTTGAGAGAAAATGCTGAAAATGCTCAGTTTCCAGCGATGCTGTCCACAACTTCGTAATACTTTCTTGAGACAGTTACGGCAGTGGGTCAGAGGCTTTAAACTTTGAAACTCTAAAAAATAAAATTAAAAAGCTTTTCTCAGCATCCATGCCAAATAGTATTACACCAACTGAACTTGGACTACAAGTGAGATTTACACAGTCATCAATTGCAATAAATGCACTGGATCTAAGATCATTGAGATAGTGGTACGTGACAATACATGACACAACAAAAACAGGCAGACTTTGGACTGATTGTGAAGTAAAAGTAGACTGTATATAAAGCTGGGAATAATGAGAGCATATACATCTCACTATACATTCATACATTTGCCATTTCTATCACTTTGCATTCAGGGAGCCTGATGTATAATGTGGCTGCAGCTGCTAAAGGGGTGGTACAGAATTGTCCAGCAGCACAGTGGATCAGAAGACAGATGTAGTCCTTATAATCAGTGGAGTTTGATTCATGAGGATTTTTACCATTCAACTCCGTACAAGTAAAGTGGTCATTTTAATGAGCAACCGCAGGGAACATCTGAAACGTTAACAAAATTCATCAGAAACTTCTGATTATGAAAGCAAGTGAAACTGTTACTGTTACAAAAGCAGCAACTCTGTAGGCATTGCTAAGTTTTATGCATTTAAAGATCAGTTTAGGAAAGGCACTGCAAACTTACATAGACCACAAATGCTGAAATATGTGGCATATACTTGTCAGAATAAAAAAAAAAAATCTTTAACACGATTATAACAATAACACGCACTTACATGGCAGGAGATCTTATTATTTCTTAACACAAAATACACAAAGCAGAACAAATAGGCCTCATTAACTGGGAAAGTTCCTTACTTTGGTCACCTCAGGCAAATAAATACCTCTCATATACACTAATGAATCCACACACACATGGACACGCAATTGGTAACACTTTCATCAATGTGTGTGAATTGGGAGTAAATGGTGTGTGCATACCTAGCAAGATGTGCATGAGGCTTTCCGTTCCAGAGACTCAAAAGCAGCAGCTGTTGCAGTGCTACTGTAACTAGGTAATGGATGGGAGGAGCATGCAGTTGTGCATCCTCTCTATGGCCCTTCCATCCTGGGCCAGTCAATGGACCAGACAGGCTGGGGCTTAGTATATCACATAGATCCCATAGCTGGACAGCACAGCAGACAGATACAAGTCAATAGGAGGGTGCTGCCTTTGAATATTCACTCAAGTGTTCAGTGGCAGGCTGCATATTAATTGGAAACAGAATAGCAGAGTGAGAGTCTTTCATGCAGGTTTTACAAAGATTCCAAGAGACGGAAAGAAGTGTTTTCAGTAGTGGGCATGCATGTGTGTGGTGTTGGCTGAGGTAAGAGGTGGAGTTCTCTTTCTTAATTGAGTGACTTAACAGCTGGGTCACTTCAACCAACAAAGTCAGGGTCAGCTAAGTCAATCTGGGTTCATAACACAAAATTCATTCCAAATAAACTAATATCTTGGAGTATAAACTTCAGACGGACACTGAACTATATAATTACACTAAGTAGATTGTTTAGCCTCAGAAAACCATCAATCATATACAGTGCAGCCATTTCAAACATATTCCCTAAAGAGAAGCATAAAGATATTGCTATCGAGCTTTCGAAATGTCAGGGCAATGGAAACCGAGGCATTGTGCAATTACATAATGATTATTGCAAAACTTTCTCCCCCTCCTCAGTGTGGCTGTAATATGCAGTGGATGGCCATGGGGGTTCATTAGTGAGAACAGGCTGCTGTTGAAAAGCTCCAGTTTCACCTCTGATCCCGGCTAATGTGATTTGGACCTGAGATTGGTAGTGGAGAGATTAGATGCTAGCTCACCTCAGGGTGGGAACCAGAGAAGGAGACATACATCAATGTTGTTTGCTTTCAAAATCAAACGTCTTCTCACCTCTAATTTGCTCTGAAGCTTCTGCAAAAAAGTATCGAGGAAGTATTCATAGTCTAATTTGTTTTTCAGCGACAAAGTATTGGTGGGGCTGAGCGGGCGCTCGCTAATCCACTATGTTACTTTTTGGAGTGCATGATTTGGGCTTTCATAACAATAATAAATCAATTGCTTCATTGTGAGTAGGATTGGAAAGCTGAGGCTCAGCCACGGATGACAACTGTGTTAGCGTTCTCCACTTATTACCTCATGGCTTACCCCCGTGGCCTGTTCTGCCAGTCGTAATGTCAACCTGCTCCTTCTTTCATTTCCTTTTCATTAAGCCTCTGCTTTCTCTGTCACTGCTTAGCCTCCATGTTCTTCCATATACTCCTATTGCCCCCTCCACCTCTTCCATCATGTCTCTACCTCTTTCCTCTCCCTCATTCCCCTCTCCCCTCTCATTAGGTCATAGTTGTAGTGATTTGTCAGAGTGGCTGTGTTGATTAATAGGCCAACGAAGCCCCTATATTTGGGGGCTGTCAGCGGGGCTCCAGAATGCCAGGGCCGCCCTGCTGAGCTCCCTCACCACCCAGGTGGCCCCATTTGGGCTAAATGAGCTGTGAAGGGTCCCGGCTATGCCCGCCTGCCCCACACTAAGATGTTACGCACAAACACACATGCAGGCAAAGACACAAAAAGGCACAAACACATGCGGGTACACACACACACACACACACACATTTGAGATGCAAACACACATGCAGGCATGCTCGCGTACTCAACACCCTAGCTCTCACTGCCACGCACCCCTGCGTTCCCACATGATTTGTCACACTCCATCAATAGACAATAAGTTACTGCCACTCTAGCCTGTCAATGGGTCCTGTCTTCAGCAGGACCCTTCTAGGCCATCTCCTCGTCTGGAGGGGGTGGGGGCAGGGTGGGACAGGGAGAAAATGGTGAGCACGTGGTAGTTGAGCAAAAAGAAGGCACCGAATGAAAACACAGCGAAAGTATGAGAGGGGGAAATAATGCAAGTGCATGCAAGAGAATGAAAATAAAGACAGACGGACAGGAGAGAGAGAGCGGATGCAGGAGATATTTAGCAAATTGCTTTGCTATACATCCCACATCCTGGTGGAGGGCTTACAGAGCTCATCCTGATGCACAGGCAAACAGCCAGGTTCAAGTAAATGGGAGTCTGAGCCTGTATGTGTTTCCGTGTGCATAGAGTAACATGGTTCAGCTGCTCCAAGCCAATTGCCTGGCCTTGGAGTCAGAGGCGGGCTGCGTGCATGAATGCGTGTGAAAGTGAACGCCCCTCTTTGCAAGATTATTTCTGTTGCCCCTAAAGTAGGGAAGGGGGAGACCTTGGTGAATGAGATCATCCTGCCATATTTGCAATCTCACACACACACACACACACACACACACACACATGCACACACACGATTCAATCTGATGATGAGCACTGGATAGAAAACTGGAATCTGTGAAGGTCAGAAAAGTCCGAACAGTAACATCCACCACTGCAGGCTACTGCCACTGTCTCAACTCCTACACTGTCATTACTGCTGGCCAGCTCGCTCTCATTATCAACTTACTTCATCAAATACACTTCATTATCAGCTTGTCCTTAACAGACAGATGGGATGGACCCTCGAGCAAATGACAGAGTAACTGGTATAAAGTGATTCCTTTTAAAGTCTATTCAATGAACGGGTCATAACATATATAGTCCTCTGCTATTAGTTTATCTGTGATTTGCACTTGATTGGACATCTGGAGGAAGAAAAAAGTGGTATGTTTCTTCAAAAAAAAAATACAGTTTAATTGTACCAATGGCTATGCATTATAATTACATCTGAAGTGATTATAGTCATTATGAAGTCGTTATTTCTGAGACTGTTGAACATATGAAAGGCGGATGGATACACCGGCTGAATAGACAGCTGTTACTGAAGATGTAAGTAACAGACAGCCCTATCATGCTGGCAATATGGACGACCATGAAATTAAGACTCAACGTATAGTAATTACAATGACAATGAGCTTTGTTCGAAGTGTCAAGTATCAATCTAACACTTGCCAGGCAGCTTTCATATCATAGCTAATAGGCAGTTGGTGAGCCAGGCCGCTGCCAACTACTGAACCAAGCTATTCATAAGCTGGCCCTTGTCATTGTGCTTAGCCGTTGATGTAACAGTAACACACCCATCAGCTACATGTGCCCCCATGCAAATGAGTGCATTAGAGCAGACCTCAGAGAGCGGAGTGTGGCCAATAAATTCAGCCAGGGTGAGAAATGTAGCCTTTACCATGCGTGTCCAACCCCATCTATTTAACCTAATTACACACACCATACCAGGTAATAAAAGTCTGCATGCCATCAATTCTGACATCTCATCCAGGGCACTGCAAGAAATGTCTATTAGGATCTATAAATCCTCAGGGTAGTGATCTTCTTTGGATGTAAAGTGTGTGAAAAAATGTCTCTATGGGCGTCTGTGTCTTTCTCTGCATATGCGTGTGCAAGAGACAGAAGTTAAGCAGTGTTTCCCACATACTTATCACGTGTGTGTATGCATGTGTGTGTTTTTAGCCATAGCTGCTGGGACTGTATCAGAGCACACACAAAAGTGAGCACAGCCACCTTCATGCAGGTGAGTATTAAGTCAGTTTTAGGATGCAAGAGATGAACTCACTGGTGGATTTCAACAGTTCCTGTTCTCTTTATTGGCTCTAATCCAAAGCGAAAAGACAGAACAACAAATAGCTGATTCAGACAGCAGTTAAACATGTGAGCAATCCTAGTTTTGGCTGGCTGGTGTTCCTATCCAGGTGTTCCATGTTGCTCGCTGACAGGCCCGTCACGCCTGAGGCCAGGCAGAACATGGCTGCAGGTACTTTCACTTTCCAATGTCATGCCTTGCATTTAAGAAAACAGCACTGAGTTGCTGAATGGCCGCAGTGTGTTTTAGCCACAGATGGCTGGAT
Organism: Amphiprion ocellaris; assembly: GCF_022539595.1. NCBI lineage: Eukaryota > Metazoa > Chordata > Actinopteri > Pomacentridae > Amphiprion > Amphiprion ocellaris. Next base: position 21,536,755 of record NC_072771.1, on the reverse strand, counting down.
AAATAGATGTGGTCACAGTAGCTTCACTCGCTCTTTCATCGCCTTTGTCTGCAGCACACCTGAGTATATGCCTGACCCCCACCCGTGGATGTAATTCAATGAAAGAGAGAAGGAAGTGGTAAGATGAAACAGGGCAGAAAGGGAAGAATGAGGGAAGTGAAAAACAAATAGCTGAGAGGTGATGAATCTATTGTTGTAAGACATCGGTGTGAACCATTTCACCTCTCTGGTGAGTTGGCTGAATGAGAATCAATCCTGTTAGAATGGTAGCATCATGGCATTTTACATTAGCTACTGGGTGAGTAAAAGTAGTTTGTTAAATAAAACCAATATGAATAAAACAGGAGGAGATACGTAGGAGATCACAACAGCTATTCAGTTTCAGTCAAACTGAAACTGAATATAATATTTAATGAAGAAGACAAATCTTCAGCTAATATACTTCAGCATCATAAATATGAGTGAAGCTATTCAGGATACATAAATTGCAAACATTCGATAAACATCCATATCAGCCTGTTTATGTCCCAGACTCTCTTTCTGTCTCTCTTTTTACACACATCATTTTGATGGCATATTACCCACCCAGCCCCCAGTTTCCAGCTCCTGGAGGAAAAGACAGAAAAAAAAAAGAAAAAAGGATCACCACACCTGGATTTTCACTCCAGGATGTCATCCATGGAATTCAGCAGAAAAGCTAATCCATCAAATTCTCTAAAAAGAACAGTGTGGGGGTGTGTATATACTATTAAAAAGGATTACTCCATTACCAAAACAAAACCGGTTTTAAAAACCAGGCTTGGAATGTACGGTTTGGTAAATTGATTTATGAATGATTTATCTCACACCAACCTACAGTGCTGGTTTTGGGATAAGTGCAGGCTTTGCGTCACAAACAATTACTGTTTCATATAGCTGCCTAAGAAAGATGGTGAATTCACAGCAGCTGGTGTCAGAACATCAGACCATTGTGGCCCCTATCACTGTAGAAAACACTAATTGGTTGTGATTGATAGAGGGCTTTGTTGGGAGGGGGACTCGTGTCTCAACACACTTTGCGCTTGTTTTGAAAAAGGCAAACCCCGCGATAGTCACACACACACACACACACACACACACACACACACACACACACACGCACACACTTGCACAAACATAAAGATTTAAAAACAGGAGGGACTCGCATATATACAGCACTTTCTATGAACATACACACTACACACAAAGCCGGTTAAATGTTGATTTGCTGTTGGTTTATAAAGATTATGCTCTTCTTCATTGTCACGTTTAGTGCATTGTGCTGCGACTCTCTACAGAGCTCCCAGCTTCAAAGCTACTCCAGTGCAATTGTTGCCTCAGTCACCTATTATAAACAACACATTTTTAGAGAAAAGACTGTAATTGTGCAAAGTGTGGCACAAATGGCTTTGTAACATTACTGTATGCCTTTCTTCAATGCAACCCATACACAGGACCCTGAAAGCCCTTGCCAATTGAAGTTCGGCTTTCATCCAGCATAAAAGCTACGCTTGCAATTGAGCTTTGGTGCTATACCTTTCCTCGCCTTTACCCCCACCTTCTATGCCTTGTTACATATGAGTGCACAACCACAGTGGCTTGAGTAATGGGTCCAAAATGCTTTTTCCTCGAACAAAATCACTGTTTTTGTGGGTCATGCAGAGGTAACTTTGAGATCCATACAACTCAAACAGACTATTGCTGCTACTAATTCCTTTCTCTATTCTAATAGTGAAACCATTCTGCAGTACCTCACAGGCGTCATCATTTAGCCTGGCTTAGTGCAATGCACACACATGAGAGAGGAAAAGTAAGAGAAAGAGAGAGAAACATACAGAGAAAAACACAGGGGAGGAAGAGAGAGAACACAGGTCAACCACAGAGCTTTTTCCTTGTTTGAAAATGTCAACTTCAAAGAGAAGCTTCTCTCCAACATGGGGGCGTGCTGGTGGGCCGCGGATGTTTCCTTGCTGCAAAATGAATTGGGGTCCAAAGCCAAACCAAAAACGGTCTAAAATAGCTTATATGAGTTAAACCTGCATGAACTCAGTGCACAACTACTGCATTAGTCTAACTTTGATAAATAGAGGAAGAGAAGTGCTTCAGTGTCACTCTGGCTCCAAAGTTTGATGTAAAAAAAAAAAAATACTGGATTAACCTAACACTCTTTAATTCTGAATTTCAATGACAAACATCTTGTTATGAAACTTAAAATATTGATAATTCTTCCTGCCTCTTGCTGTCTAGCAGCTGTAAATGGACCCTAGACAGTGCCTTCCAGTTCAAACTCAGCATCTCACCTACTGCTGACGTAACGTCCTTTGACATATATCCTCTATCACATATGAAAGCGTGTTGTAGGTGCGAGCACGTTGTGGGTGGGTGTGTACGCCTGTGCGTGTTTAGAAGCGTGAGCAGGCTGCAGACAGTGGCCACTGGGAAATCAAGGAGCACTTTGTCATGCATCCTTAAATGTGTGACACTGCGTCTCATGAGACGGTGCCTGATTGGTCTATGAGGCATCAAAGAATGACGGGTGAGTGATGGCCTCAAGGGGATACAGCGTGTGTGTGAGTTGTGTCGAGAGTTGTGCGTGTTTGTGTGTGTGTCGGCTGAGGTTAGAGACACAGGACAGCACTGTGACATGTCTGGGTGGCACCCTGTCAAAGCCAGCTGGCAACGTGTCGTAATGCTGCCATCAGGGAGTCATACAGCACTCCAGTCTCAGTTTTCAAGATTCAAATTGTTTTAACCCATGTGTGAACTTCATTCAAATAAAGAGAAAAAACTGTAATCAGTCTTTAACCCACCAGTGACTCTTTATGTGGGGATTTGTTAGACCAAAGGTATTATAATGAACGCATGTCAAAACTCAATGACATATGTGCATGTAACAACAACAACAACAAAAAAGGACTTAAACAACATTGTAAGTTTCAGACTTTATCTGTAAGGGTGCTTATGTCAAATTTTCATATTTTACATTTAGTGAACACTTTAACATTCACTGACAGAGCTCAAAATTCCTGATTGCCAACTTAACAATCAAAGCAAAATGACTCAAAGTTTCACAAGGCTGTATACCAATGAAAAAACAGGATGCAAAGATTCTTTTGAACTAAAATGACAGTTTTACTGTTAAGTTAATCTGTGATTAATGTGATATGTGCAACATATATGACTACATTGTATGTAAGTATTCAACTTTGACTTTGACTGGTTTACTGTAAGTCAGATATTCTTTATTCCCTATGAATTTTTTCAGGAATTTGCAGGAATGTGTGAACTTTGGGTAACCAAGAGATAATGAAGACATAGTAGGGAATCATGGCCTTTACTAATCTTAAGTCCACTGAGTGCATTTCATTAATAGCTACTGTGCAAATGTATATTTATCTCTTCAGTGATTGGGACTTCCCTCTATGTACAGTATGTTGAATATGATTGCAATGCTGACTGTTCCAAAAAAAAAAAAAAAACAACACACAATTTAAAATGTCAACATTTTACCCTTGGATTTCTGTCGTTTTCCTAACTTTGTTATGGGCTACACAGCAAAGTTGGGAAAAAGACTGAAATTTGAGGGTGAAATGTTGAGATTTTAGATGGCGAAATGTGTGTTTTCTTTCTTCAAATGCTACGTTCACTGCTACAATCGATGTGACCTCTTTGGGCATTAATCTGACAGAATAAAACGGGACACCAATGAAAGAGCTAATAAAACTGACACAGAAATAAAAGGTACATAATGATTCTGTGATTTCTGAGGTATTACAGCTTGTATGCAATATAATAATAAGATACCTTGACCCTATTACTATTATGTTGGGTTGCACATGCAGTGTTTTGCTTAGTTTTTTAACTGAACATAAAGCTGCAGCAGCTTCATCCTCCACTGTATGAATCATGTGTGGCTGCTCTAAGGAAGAGCTGAAATCCAAAACCAACAGGGGGCAGGCATAATTACCAGCATGTCCCTCATATTTACTATCTCTTAATAAGCTGCTGACATAGAGCAGACAATGGCCTGTCAGCTTTATTTTGCGTTTATTTTTGTTCTGTTTAGCTGTTGTATTTTCATCAGCAGATAAGGACTGGCATGGTGTGAGAGAGAGTGTTTAACTTTGTCTCTGTGGTCTTTGTTTCTGATCGATGTTACCACCTCTTACCACCAGAGAGGTGGAGAGAGAGAGAGAGTATGAGAGAGACAGCGAGACAGAGTGAGAGAGGAGGAGGATTTACGCTGGCACCGCATTTTTGTCCAATTAATAGATTGCCAGTGTGTTGCGTATTTTGCATGACAAAGGAGGGTAATATTAAACTGCCATTTGTAATGAAAATGCACTTTGCAAATTAAAAAGTGCAGAAACCCAATTTTTCCTACCTCTTTAGGAAATAAACAGTCCTTAACCAATTAAAGCGCATTGTAATAATTCTGTGATTTATTGCAGGTTGTTTAACTTTCAAAACTCAGCTAACCTATATTAAGGTCACAATCCATCATGTCTTGCATGGAGTGCTGTGGAGTAATGGCTGTTGTATTAGCTGCTTTTGATGATAGTATGAAAGAAGTATTAGCACTTGTCAACAAAACTGCTTACAACATAACATTAGCATGCATGAGCTGCGTCGCCTATTCATTATCTTGGCAGCTCCACACACGCGGTTGCTGCCTTATACAACATTTTGCCGGTCTGAGAGCACATGCACAATGTTTGGTTTTGAGATAGAGTGGCAACATGCAAACCATGGGGCACGCTCTGGTTGCAATGCAAACAGACACAGGAAAGATGAAACAGTCTCTATGACACACCAGTGAGGGGGAGAGGAAAAGGGAGAATGAGAGAGAAGCAATGAGGGATGGGAAGGATAAAGGAGATCACTCTCCATCTTTGGCTTGATCACCTCCAGTTAAGCTTCAGTTAAGCTTCAGTTTCTGTGTTATAAACACACCAGAGAATGTCCACCAGTTGACAGAGGAAGAAAGGCAGAGAGGACGGAGGAGACAGAATGGATGAATGCACTGAGGGTGACATAGAGTGCAATGCTATGAAAAAGCTACCCGCGTTTAGCGTTCAGCTGAGTCTGAATGATGACTGGCAAGAAAAAGGTAGTGCCTGAAGAGAAATGGGAAGACACAGACACAAAACAAGCTAAGCTGTGAGGGTAACATTTGGAGGGCTGCTGAGGCAGATACAATGTAGAGAAAGAAAAAGCTTCTGTGTAAGTAGTAACTGATTTGAAAGACAGAAAGATGGACATGATGAGGGGGTTCAGAGTGAGACACGGGGTGAAACAGAGAGAGAAAAAGAAAGCAGAAACAGATGTAAACACACAGAGAAAGAGTTACAGCTGAAGGGCACGGCAGGGTACCAGCCAGAGAGAGAAAGATGCAGAGATGCAGGGCGGTGTGACATGGTGACATTTGCCTCTGCAAATGGGTTCTCTGGCTTTAGCCGCACAGTCTGGTGCGATGCCCCCCGACTGTGAGCCAAGAATGCACTTAGCTCAACAAGAGCAAATGAATGGCCCTGTTTTGACTTCTACCATTACACTCCTTCTCCCTGATAGCTGGTGCTGGGCAGAGTGGGCCTTTGTTGGAGCGCAGGGTTCCCTGCGTGTTTAAACACCCCTGCACCATGGTCTAATTAGTGTGATAAATCAGCACTTGGATAATATGTGTATTCAGTACTTAGTCCTTGATTCTCTAGTTCTGATTCATCTGGCTTGTTGCTGTTGGAAGGCAGGTGAAATTTAAATTGATTATCAACATACCCTGCTACAAACAGCAATATGCTGCACATTTAATGCCAACTTTAAGATAAGAAGAATTTAAACAGATGCTACTGTTCTGGATATAGGATATACTCTATGTTCTTACTAGATCCCCAACATGAAGTAAACATGTTGTTTACTTCCCATGAAGCGGAATCTACTCATCTACTCACCACAAGCCATGCAAACACCTGACAGGCCCACAAACATGTCAACAATAGGCCATTTAGAAGCCAGAGCCATCACGCCGGCTACTCAATAAGGCTAATTGCAACCGCTAAGAATTCTCATATCCTAAGGGAGCGCTACTGAACATCAGGATTAGATTATTTATTTTTGCCTGAAGTCCATTTTAGACACATGTGCTCATCCCTTAGACCAAGAAAACTTAAATCTTCTCCCTTCATTAAAGACTTAATCAGAAATAGTATTGACACATTACGCTTTTTTTTGTCAGTGTCAATTTTTACGCGTTTTTTTTTTTTTTTTTGCATTTCCTGTTTTCTGAACTTGAAAGTTAATTACTAGGTTGGAATGTAACTCTTGTCCAACATGTAAACACATTGGCTCATGCGCTCACTGAATGATTCTTAAAGGTATTGTACTCAGACCCAAAGAAGCACGTATATGCACAGAATATTCTGACTGGGTCATTCCTATTGATACGTGGCCTGTAACACAGTTACCACTACACCTCTCTATACACTGTCTGTCTCTGATCACTCAGTCCCCTCATCCCACTCCGCATGTGTTGATATTCAAATCTCTCTCTTTCTCTCTGTAGCTCCAGCTCCCCGATGATTATTCATGTGCATTTAACTCTCAAACAGCCCCTCATTAACTGTGGCACACTGGGCCATACGTTGGGCCAAATTACGCGGCTCTGACATACACAAACCAGCAGGGGGGAGGGCGGGAGGGAGCGGAGTTGTCGGGATAAAAGGCCTGGCTCTCTACTTGGTCCTCTCTAACCATAGATAATGGCTGCCAACTTGTCTGTATGGTCTTTTAAAGCAATCAGCACTTTCGCTTTTAGAGGAGTAGGGTTGGGGGTGGGGGTGAAGAAGGGGGACAGCGAGGAGAGGAAGGATAAAGGGGGGAGAAGTGGTAAACACTGAGTCAGGATTGGACCCTCATCATCAAACACAGACGGCAAGGAAGGTGGGTAAAGAGCAAAATTGTTAAATTTAGATTAGGGATTTTCAGAGTTAATGTACAATTGGTATCAGGTCCAATTAAGGACTTTATTTTTAATTGACTGGTATTATCTACACAAAGCTCGATGCATTTGTGAGTCTTTATTGCCAATTGCGTCAGCTGACAAAAACACTAATTTGTATGCATTAAAACACTAAAACTTATTCTTAGCAATAAATAAAGAGCAGCAGGGGGTTTCGATGAATGATATGCACAGTTTGTGGCAAGCAGTGGGGGCACAGCTATCTTGATTTGAAGTCTGTTTCGATGACATTTGCAGGTGTTCCTGTTGCCTGAAAGTAGGTTTATCAATATAGAAAGAACTGTGTGGAAGATATAGCCTTTTAACAGATAATGTTTAAAAGTTCAGGGGTTCAGAAGTAATAGTACAAAATATATACAAATACAAGTCATGCAGAAACATTATATTTGCTTTTTAGATAATCCTTTGCAGCAAATGAATGCATGACGATGCACTTCCAGGACTTCAACTCTTGCTTGTTGTGGGGTCTCTCTCTTTTAGTCTGCTCTTCAGTAAGAGGAATGCAGCTCAGTCAGATTTAGATCAGGTGATGGACTCAGTCAATCCAGGATTCTCCACCTCATCACCCCAAAAAGTTCTTTAATTGCTGCAGTCATAAGTTCTGGATTGTTGTCCTGTTGAATGATGGAATGTCATCCAATGAGTTTTGATGCATTTGTCTGAATCTGAGCAAACAAAATACTTCTTTAAACATTTGCATTCATTTTGTCGCTTCCATTAGCGTAATATCCTCAATGAATGCCAATATGTTCCATCTTGTCCTCCAGTTCCTTCTATTGCTGAGTCTGCTGCAGCAATGGCCAATAAATCTTGTCGCGATCACTGAAAAAATATATCCCTGAAAGTATTCTTGAGCTTTTGATGATGTCATGAAATGATGTTCCTCCATCAAGCAAAGGGTTTTCCAGGCAGCCACAAAATCTGTGCCCCTCCTCAGGTCATCTCTCGTTTTCTAGTTTTGACCTGCTTTTTTCATAGAATGAACCCAGCTGTTGATTTTGACTAACTACCTTTATCTGATCAGGTTTTGCTTTTTTTTCAGCTCCATTTTTTTCACTTGCATGGTCACCTCTTTAGTCCTCATATTTGGCAGACAAGTCTGTCTCAGTCGAGCGCTTTTGTGCCTGAACTAATGTTAAAATGACACACGGCTGCCCAAGAAACATTTAGCAGCCAAGTGTCCAACTATTTTTCAATCCCTAATCTTTGGGTACGGTGTCAGAATGGTTACATCTCAAACACAATTTATTCAATAATAGCATAAATCTAGTCAAATTAAAGTGGAGATTCAGTGCTTTGCTATGGTATCTATTATTTTATTTAAAAGGAATGTGCTCAAGGGAAATTGTCCAAAACATACTGATCTCTACATTTGAACTTCTTGTGCTCTATTCATGTTGCAGATGAGGAGAAGTTGTACGAATCCCTCCAGGATTTCCAGGCGCACAAGATCCAGACTCAAACTGCTCTTTCCACAGATATATAAAACATGGTATGTGCAAAACGCCACAGGCAACCCTAGCAGGAATGCTGTGATGCAGGCTGTAGTCTCTTAACCTTAATTGGGCCAGTTTTAAAATTTAATGTAGCCCTAGTGTAGCTTGACTATGTACTGTGAAGCTGTATTATAAGAATGTGTAAATATCAGATTGGAACATGACAGAACCTCATTATAAGCTGACTGGGACTGAGATCAGGAGAAAAAAAATGATGATTCAAATGTTCTAAATGACTGATAATGAAAGATGGCTGGCGAGTATATAACATAGGGATAAGGAAGAGTTATTGAATTCTCACTGCTAACGAAGTCAATCAGGAGATTCAAAAGAAGCAGAAAATCTAAAAGGAAAACAGGAGAAATAGCTAATAAAGGCAGGTATTTAGATGTGATAATGGCAAGAATTCTTTCTCTTGCTGCCACTTTTGGAATTATATTTAAGTCAAGAGCACAATCAAAACCGTTTCATTCATTAAGAGCTGATGGCCTAATAACTGTGATCACAGTTAAACAGTGGGAAAGTCTAACAATGGATCTTGGTAATAGACAAATCAGCCTTTAAAGCAACAGAGAAATTAACCCTCGAACAAGCAATCAGCACAACGGCAAGGTGATTAGTCTCTGTCTGACAGTCTACTGTACACCCTCCACACAAATAAATACTATTACAGTTCATTCAAATATACATACTATAAAGTGGAACCAAAATGAGATTTTTAGATACTTCATGGGTCAAGGCAGGGGTCTTATGCAAACAGCAGCCTGACAAACAGCAAAACAAATCTGACAATGTTATGAAAATCATGTAAAAAGCCATTATTGTAACTTGTCAGTGAAGATTACATTATAGAAGTTTGGTGATATGTCAGAGCAAAGTTGATTTGTGTGTATAGTTTGAGGTCACATTCTTTAGATTAGAGTAGAAAAGATTTAATTTGAACATATAACAGATAAGTGAGAAAAAAACAAGAAAAATACTTAAACAAAATAAATACATAAATATCCATGTCTATAAAAATCACAAGTCCAAAAAAAGAGTGTGAAGAAGTAAACACTACTTTTCAATAGTCAAATACATCTCAGATAGCTATGTATTTACACATACATAATCATTGTGCAGGTGCAACAACAACATCATCAACAACAATGTCACATTCCAGAGTGAAACCAAGCCTCCTTCTCACCCCTGTACCTCACAAAGACTGTTTTTTGCACATCGCTTCAGCGAGTTCAGTGTCTAAGTCATTCCACAAATTGATCACACAAATTGAAATACACGTCTTCAAGGTAGCACAAACACAATGTTTTCTTATTTTTAATTACATTTTTCCTCACAGGTTATAACCCCTCCTTAGTATCTTAGAATATTTTCTATATGTTACCAGAAAATACATTTTTTCTTGCTTTGTTCATTATTTGTGCAGTCCTAAATTCTACCAAATCTATGAACAGTAAATTCTTAATGTGACCTGCTCACTAAGGAGAATTTGCATGAAAACTGATATGTTTTTTACTGCAATGAAACAAGCACTACAATATAAGCTAAAATCAGAAATCTAAATGTATCCATTCTGAGAAAGTGCAGATTATTTAATTCACATCTCACGTCACTCAGTTATACAACCAGTCCTGGTACTGTAGCTGCGCTTAATATATAAACATGTCAGTCACTGAGTCTTTAAAAAAAAGATACAAATTACTGTACACGTCCGTTATCAGCTGCATGCTGCGATATACCATAATAACCCTGAGCGTGGGAGAACAAATTTTTTGGATGACCTCAGCCATCGAGTAAACTCAACGCCACCATTACGAATCAGCCTTTATTGAAGTGCCGGCTGAAAATCACTCATCATCACCTCTCCACGCACGTAGTTGGGCAATCAAATCAAAATGCGCCCTAATTTGACAGTTGCTATGATAGTGACCCCAACATAATGTGAATAACTACCCTTTATTACAAAGAAGAATTGAGACTAATTCTGCATAGCTTGTCACATCTGACGTTGGGCCTAAAGGTTTGGGGGGGAGGGTTAGCGCCATATGCTCAGTATATGACAGCTACATAACAGCAGTGTGACAACACAGAAGTGTATACTCCTCATGGGATGGTGAGGGGCCGAGTGTGTGTTTGTGTGTGTGTGTGTGAGCATCACAGATGTTGCGGTTTGAGGTCTGGTGCAGATGGCTCTGGGCACACTTGCCAGTGATCTCCTTCCAGTAAGAACAGCACCCTCACGCATTGCTACCTGGACTCTGTTTAGAGGATTGGAAGTGACAGGCTGCACTCACATGGACACAAATGAGGCCAAGAAACTAATCAGATAAATCAATTAATCGAAACTATGACTTTCTGACTGAAGCCGTCCCATCTTGCCTATAATAATCACAGCAACAAATCAAAGCTATCCTTACCAAACAACCAGTCGCTGAGAGTTAACGCACACTTGTCATCTTGGCTTCCTATGTAGCAGCTAGCAGATTTAACGGATGTAACCCAACTATGAAGGACGACGAGGAGAGAGAAAAACAAACGTTGAAGAAACAGAAGCACGCATGGGTACTGATAAGGGAGAGCTGGTGGAGAAAAAAGAAGCCGTGTTGGTTGTGTGGGCACACTTTGGCTTCAGTGATATGGAGCAGAAAGTTTGGTAGGAGTACGAATAATTATTTTGAACATCTTGAACACAACCAAGTATATGGTGAAACCATGGGCAAGAAGCTAACCACTGCAGTCCATCGCATGATGTTCATGCTACTGCATATGCCAAAACTATTTCATTTGGAAAGCACCTTTGTTTGGAAATGCCTGCAGTATTTAAACTATTTAATTTTGTATTTCCTCAGGAAATGTGACAAATAAATTTCTGTAAATGCTGAACAGGGAATATGAAACTGTGAATATGACATAAAAATGTTGTTGTCATAGAAATACAGTTTGATAGTTTTAAAATGGAAGATGACTAGAATACAGATGCTACTGTAAAAAGAAACAAAAGCAATTGTGAAGTGTTTTTACTGTTGAATGGTACTGCTGAATCCATGATTTTCCATTTATTGTCTACTTTGAAAATAGATTTTGTGTACAAGCGCATTAAAGAATAATTAAATCAATTATTATTGAAGCAAATGTGGCAATTAATCGTGATACTGGTTTTAGGTGATATTACCCAGCCATAGACACAGAGCAACACAAAAACCACTCATTTGCACACTTGCACACACTAAAACATCAAAAAATACACACAGAGCACTCAAGTCAACTCTTTGCTTTTTACTCTCCTTGATAAAACAGGTCTATTAAACTTGACCTACAAGCATTTTTGGAAAATTTAGAGAGTTTCTACTGTAAAAAAAAAAAAAATGTCAAATTTAATTATTTAATCTTTTTCTCCAACTATTATTGCAACATTCTTCACTTCACACAGTAGTAGCTCAGACAATAAAATGTTCACTTAGCTTAAGTGTGGCTCGTTCAATAAACGTTCTTTTAAAGTTTATGTGAGAGAAAGCACATTATTAACTGGTATGCCACTGATCCATTGATAGCTAACTCTGCTGAATCTGACTTTTCTTAAGTAATGGAGTATTCATTGTTGCTATATGTGCTTCATTTTATCATACCTTTTACACACATATGCATGTGCACCAACAGTTACATGCTCCATAGGATAGGGGCAAAGCCTCCAGGTCATGAAGCCACAAATCACAACCAGAAAGATTTTGGAATGAGAGCCTCACTGTAGCATCACATTCAAACACAGTATACAGACACAGAGGAACGTTGGGTAAAGGTGTCCTCTGGGAGATTTAAAAGCCTCAGGGGATTTGTCTTAGTGCAGAGTGCCACCTTGTTGTCAAGACTGCAATGACACATTTCTTTCAAAGCCACTCCTGACAGACACTCACAGAAGAGAAACGTCATTTTGTGATACACTGCAATATCAATGCTAGCACATAAATAGATACTTTCTACAATATCTATTATGATGAAAAAGTGGGGTGTGGACTGGCCAGGGGACAGACACAGTATGACAGTGTTGTCGGTCATCTATGACCTGCCATTACCTCATAGCATCTGATTTTAGTGACTGTATCTCCATCTCAGACTTCAAGGGCTTTATTGCCTCCACTGAAAGTTTTAAAGGTGGATTATAATTGTGGTGACAAGCTGAATTATTCTTTATAATTCAAGAATACATGCAAGTAAATATGTAGTATGTATTTCTACACTTTAACAACATATTATCCATGCTTTAGTCTACATGTAGCATATATTTCTTCATGACAGTGCCATAAAATCAGAGTCAAAGATCTAATGTCTCCCTTTTCCCTAGCAATATTTGAATAAAATGTCACTTTACATCAAATAAACCATCCTGTATTATAAATATTATGGTCAAAATAAATTAACTAAGAAAATATGTTACATTCTGGCAGTCGACAGTCATTGTCAGTGACAATTGTAATTGTAACCTTATCTTAATCTGACATTTTCCAAGACTTATCGGGTGGAAACTGCGTTCAGTGATTTGTAAAGATGTGCAGCATAAATGACACATCACTACCATAAAATAGTGATTTTCCTTTAAATATTTGGAAAATAAAAGTAAACTATGGGTTATTTTTTTCATTCCACGAGAAAAATTATCCCCTGGGAGAAAAGTTGACCTCACTGCAGTTTATTTCAATAAACCTATACAGTCAATAGTCACATACAGGCATGAAGATGACATTATCCAAAGCACTGTTGTACTAAAACTGTCAGAGACAGACAAATGAAAGATTGTGAACATGTGCATACAGGTGTGGGTGCATAGAAGTGTAAATGGGAAAAAACAACCATCATAAAAGCCGCCTCCTATAGCAAGGAAAAAAAGAACATAGTGTACATGTCCGTTCAGTGATGTATTCATTAATGTGTGAGCAACCAGAATACAGGCAACACAGTCCTGGCCACAGTCACTTTTACTGGATGAAGAAGTTAATTAAATGAGGAAAAGGAGGATGAAAAGGCAGACAAATGGAGGAGAAGGAAGGACTGAGGGTTGATTGTTAACAGGACATCTGGCACAAGCTTGTTTCTCTCTGGGAGAAGGGAGAAGGAAAGATGAGATAGCAGGCGCAAGTACTTGACCTTCCACTTGTCTGACTGGCAAACTCGCACGCGCAAAATCAAACTCTAACAAACAAGCGTGCACATACAGCGCGACTGCATATATATGCAAAAGTGTACGCTTTTCATGGGAACAGGTTCCCAGAGATCCGAGAGAAACGGTGTGAAGGTGAACAATATGGCCGGCAGGGTGCAGACACGTTAGAGATGGAGACCAGAGGATGAGATCACTGTCCCGCCTGTGGGCTGTAATCGTGACGAGAGCCTCTCTTGCATGCACACGCGCTCACACCAACAGACAAACATATGTGCACGCGCTCGAAAACATAAACAGGCGAGAATGCACATGCCTACACACATACTGTACGCACTTTTATATGCACACAGGCGCACACACACATACAGCCTCACAGTGTCTCTGGGAGTATGCAGCGAGTGTCTGTGCCTGCTGCATATGTGGCCCCATGCATAAACAATGTGCCCTGAGAGACAGTGGAGTGATACTATGGCCCTTAGCACAACTCCCATGAGCCTCTCTGCCCCCTCTATAACCACTGCGAGTTTCTCTCTATTGCTCGCTCTTTCTCACTCTTTCGTGTACACACTCAAACACACACACACACACACACACACACACACACACACACACACACACACACACACACACACACACACACACACACAGGCAAATGAATAGTAAGAATATACACATTAAAAAAAGGAGTAGCATAGAGAAATAGAAACACAGAGGAGGAGCGAGGGAGGTGTGCATAAAAATGTAGCACACACACATGCATGTTTCCTGGCAAGACATGTGGGTGCTTAGTGCATGTGCATACAGTAAAGCTTACAGTCAGATACAGGAATACACACAGGCACAAACAACTTTCAGAAACATAGAGAAGCAGCTGTGTGAGGTCCCACGGTGAGATCACCTGTCGATAACTGAAGATACTGACTGCACATGTATCTACGAGATATACTAGTGTGATTGTATTGCTATTGCTGGCTTACAATACTGTAACAAAACTGAGACAGAAGTACAGCAAGCACAAGAATGTTTGAATCGATTAAAAGCAACACTCTTCTACAATTTCATGTAAATTTTCCCTCTCGCTACTTCCCATTACAGACTGACATAACAATATAATAGCGGTTCTCACGGCCACTTCATTTTCTCCGCGTTTCTTTCACTTTTGCTGTTGTAAACATCTGGTGTCAGGTTGGTCTTTCATGGGAAAATTCCTCTTGGTGCACAGGAGGACATGCAATTTAAATTTCCAGGAGCAACAGCAACAGCAGTTTGATTGGAATAAACATAAGAGGAAATGAGTGGTTAGAATTTGCAGCATGGCTGTAGGAAGAAAAAAAAAGTGCTACCAAAACAAACTCATGCCTTAATAACTTGACTGGCAAGTGACCTCGGGGAGGTGCAACCCAAATGTACAACAAGAAAGATCACACATGAGCCAAGTTTGATAAAATCCAGTTTGTAGCAATATTTGCTATATTCTAACCTAGGACCCTGCAGGTGACAAACATGCACAAAGTTGAACAGACACACTCGCACATAAAAAGGCAGATGTGACAACAACAAAATCCTGTTGCGTGAGTATTATGGCTGTAAGTTAACCTATGACAGAATGAGGGCAACCGAGGTGAGGATGAAATATATAAAGGTAAATTAGAAATGGAAATTTAACAGGCAGGGGAACAAGGGTAGAGAAGACAGACGGAGCATGGGGGGGAGAGAAAGACAAAGTGAACTGGCGAAACAAAGAGGAACGTACTCAGTATTACGAAGGAGATAATTGAGATATCCAACTCCTGACAAAATGTGCTATTTCACTGGCGCTGGGAAAAAACACAGAAGAGGGGGGAGAATGAGAGGAGGAGGAGAGATAGAAGAGAGGGATGGGGAGAGGAGAGGAGAGAGAGAGAGAGAGAGAGAGGGAGGTCTAGAGGGAGGTGACAGTGGTGTATGTGGCTGTGCTGTCTGTCTGACCTGATTGCAAATAAGCGAAGGAGCTCCACCGTGGCCCAGAAGCACTTCCTCATGCACACAACTCCTCTCTCCCACAAACACACAAAGCCTTTCCCTTTAATAAGACTGCTTAATGGTGGCTGTACGTACACACACACACACACACACACACACACACACACACACATGCACACCACAGCAGTAAAATGTGCATGTGTGTATATGCGTGCACATGTGTTTGTGTGTGTGTGTGCACATTCATGTATACGTGTAACTGGTGAGGAAGGGGACAAGGAGGAGGTGTATGGAAAGTGGAGAGGGCTGCTTTAGTGAGACAGCAAGGAAAAAGGGGGGAAAGAGAGGGGAGCTAAGGAGGGAGGGGCAACGGTGGATTTCCGAGATGCATTTGCAATTTAAAACACGGTTTGGTATAATGAAAATGTAAAGCAGTGGTTTTATTTTATTCAGTGTGGCAGGTTCAGATTCCCAGAGAAGCTCCACTCGAGCAATCAGTCCATTAATAATTGAATTTTGTTCAGGAGCCGTGCATGTTTGTGTATGTGAGTGTATATGTGTGAGCATACGCGCGTGTAACATGTATACACGTGTGCGTATTGTGAGTGCGTAAAAGTGCGTGCGACAAACCTCTCCTCTCTTTCCAGCTGCTGACCCTAATATGAAGCAGCCAATTAGAGATCTTTATTTAATTGCCGGGCGACTCGTCCTCGCTACACACTGCCAAAAGACTGGCACTGTGGCACTGGGGCAGGGCCAGGGCCAGGGACACACACACTTACACCATATGCGCAAATATGGGTACACTCTCATAGACACTTGTGTACACTACTGCAAGAATTTCCTTGATAATTCCCAGAGGAATATGCCGTGCTGTAACTGGACTATTTTAAGTCCTACAGTAGGAAGCAGTATTATTATGCTTTGATATCTTACACCAAAATTAAAACATGTTTGCAGCAGAACAAACTGTGCATTAGATATAACCCTGTAGAGCTGAGCAGAGAAATGCCAGTTCCCTGTTCTTTTAGCCCCGTTTCGTCCTTCATCCCTCACTCCTCACTGACTGCTTTTTTCTCTCTCTAGGTCCTAACTTTATGCCATCCTTCCTCTCTGCCCTAAATCTGGTCTTTCTCCTCTCCCTCCCTCCTCCATCTTTATATCTCTCTCTCTCCCCCTCTCCCTGGCTGTCAGAGAGTATCAGATCGGTAGTTAGATCCATTGCTGAGGCCAAGCCGGCCTCTTCGCTCTCAGCACTCTACCACAACACATCATTACAGCTGACAGCAGGACTTCACAATGCACCAAATACGCACACACACATGCAAGTGTGCATCCACACACATGCCGCCATGTTTATGTGCAAGCTCTTGTTCGCTCTGTTGGTCTCTCTCTCTCACACACACACACACACACACACACACACACACACACACACGCACGAACCCACTGTTACGAAGCATGAGGTCTCCACACATTTAATAACAATCACGCTGTAAAGATTGAACAACTTTTTTTTGCGTGATGCATTCACTAACACAGCTGTTTTTTATTGGTCAAATAGTTTTTTAAAGATTGCATGGTGGGGTTTCATAAAACAGAGATTCAAAATGAAGGGGGGAGAAGCGTGGTGGGGGTGGGGGGTGGAGGATACCACTTCCAAAACCAACAGCAGCAACATGCCAGCGCTGGCGGGAAGAGTTAGCCTCTGTATAATACTTCCAAAGAGAGGGATAGTCCCCTCTTATAAGCCGTAAGGGCCAACTGGTATGTGCGTATGAGTGTGTGGGTGGATATTTTTTAAGCCAGGCTGGGGACTTTAAAGCTTCTGCTAATGTGGGGTTTACATACAAATACACACACACATACACACGCACGCACACACACACACACCACTTGAGAATACACCTGAGAATACACACAGCCATCACGCCGAACAACATATCCAACACTTCGCCCACTTTGATCGGCTACCCGAAAACAAGCCAGTGGGGGGTTAAAAAGGTTGGGCCTGGTTGTGGGGTGTGGGGGGTGAGTAGACATAGGAGGGGGGTTACTGAAAAGATGTGAGATAAGGTGCCCAAAAAAAAGGTGCCCACTTCCCTCCCCTCTGGTAAGATGACAGGAGGAGTAGAAGGAAAAACAAAACACACTAATCTTCTGGCTTCACAGGAAGCCACAAAGCATCATTTACACAGTGGAGTTAACAGGAGAGCACCAGGCTTCCTGATTTGCAGCGAGCAGCCTTGTTCTAGATAGAGATATTCAGACTGTCAGTATAAACTGCTTCTGTTTTCGTTTTGCATTTATTTCAATGCCAGACTCAGGGCATAAATTTTTCATCACCTGCTAAGCTATGAATAAAAGATTAAAAAAGGAACTGAGAGGGGAGTGGAGGGGAGGGAGGGAGGGAGGGAGGGACATCGAGAGAGAAAGAGAAAAAGAAGGAGAGAAAGAGAGCGAGAAGAAGAAGGAGAAGAAGAAGGAGAGGTACAAAAAAGTCTAACAGATGTGGCGCATGCGGTGCAACGTGCGAGCACTGTGTGCATAGTGAGAAGGTCTCCCTCTCCCCTTTCTCTTTGCCCCCACCTGCCCGACTCCCCCGCCCCCTCACCCCCCACCATCCCAATATACCTCTAGGAAGAGGAGCAGTGGCTACGGTGCAGGGTAAAGATGCTATAATGAGCGGGAGGCAGAGGAGCATCTCACCTTGGCTTTTTATAGGATTACCTGAGAGGTGAACTCTCTGCTCTTTCAGAGGATTCATCAGTACATCCACTCTCTCTCTCTCCCTGTCTCGGTCTTGCTCTCTCGCTCTCTCGCTCTCTCTGCCCTCAGCGGTCTTTGACAGGCAGGGCGAGAGTGAGATGTCGAAGAGCTGCTGGAAAATTCTCTGCAATACAGAGCTGACAGGTTCAGGTGTGGGTTAAAGAAGGGAGAAAAAGAGGGGGATGGAGGGAAGGTCGAGGAAAATGCACAGATAGGGAAAAGAAATGCATCTCTCTTTCGAACTCTGTAATTGTATCTCTTTTCCTCTTTCTGTTGAGTTGAGTTTATGAAGCTGTACATTCTGCCTCATATGGCCTATGACTGTTAAATCCGTATATACCTCACACCATTACCTCCTCTCCAACCAGCAGACTCGCACCACGACAGTATGCCACCTTTATTACAAGGAGTGCTGCTGTCACTTGCATACTAAATGAGAATCCGAGAATTCTAATAGACATGCCATTTATGCCCAGTTGTGGTTGAATAAAACATGTCCAGAATACATATACAGCTTTATATTCTGATGTTTGTTTTTTCTATTTTGCAGGTGAGTTACAGTAACTGTCTGTCAGCAAATGTACGGCATTTTGACCCTATAAGTTATAAAGTGTCAAAAAGCTGTCTGTCAGTAAAAAGCACGAGTGGTTTCCCAAGCATCTGCCAGTTAAAATCATTGCCCCAAGTTATTATTTTCTATCAGTTTGTGTACACCAACCTTCTGTGACTTTTTTGTGTCATGTGTACAGCAGAAAAGATTCTCAAGGCTGTTTCTGATTAAAGCTGGAGAAAAATGGGTGAAAAAGTTCAGTGCATGGGTGACAGAAATTTTATGCACACATGTAACAAAACACACACACACACACACACACACACACACGCCAAGTGCACACAGGCCCACCAATTAACCTAATCAAACAGAGTGTAGTCTAAGGAGACAGGTACAAGGAAGCAATACAACAAAAACACAGCCTACATTATGTCAAGCAGTGTGTGTGTGTGTGTGTGTGTGTTTGTGTGTAGTAGATGTGTGTGAGTGCTCGCGTCTGCAGGGAATAAGTGTGATCCACACTCAAAATACCTGATCTAAATAACCACTTACATAGATGAGCAGTCACAGCAAACCCACTTAGCACAGCATCCCCACACTTGTACATATATGCATCCATAACCATAGAGATCTATTCGCATGACCTTGTCTCAGCATTAATGCTGGACTCCCATGAAATATATACATTACACTAACACAGAAAAAAGAGAACACCCACCAGCATGTGTTCGAAAACACAAGTGCAAGCATGTGTGTGTGTGTGTGTTTGTGTGTGAGGTCACAAACACACACGCATGCTCATGCAGTATGTACACATGCACAACTGTATTTCATATAAATATATATAAAGCAAGAAGGCTGTAGTGTATGTAGGTGCAGGGCGGAATTCAGCTCTGGTTAGAGTAGAGGTAATATATCCCACTAGGACCTGTGTTCCTCTTAGCAATTTAAAATAATTATTGTGAGACCTGATGCTAGATGTCAGCTCCAGCCTTCAGCATTTAAATGAGGCCACGTGTGCACGTGTGTTTGATCGCCTGCATTTTAGCGTTACCTATTGGAAACCATATCCGGGACAGAATGAAGCACAGCCCCAAAACCTCCTGAACCCTGGTTGTGGTTATGTTTAAAACTGTCGAGCAGGAGAAGAAGCATGATATGAACATGCACAATAGACGCAAAAGAAATGTGATGAGCAAGATAAACAAATAACTAAATAAAAGAAACATTTTATTTGTTCACTATGCCTTAAAACCATCAACCAATCAGATGAAGTGGTAGTTAGCTACCCTCATATTTATAAGTGTACGATTGGTGGTAACTGTGTGGATAGCTAGCAGCATGGCTGAGGAAGGAGGCAAGGGGAACATGAGTTTTATGAAAATATTTTAATGCACTGTTTAATTGGTTGGGCATTCATGTGCAGTTTGTTCAAAAAAGCATGATCGAAACAATTTATTCACTTATTTATTCAGTGATGAAAGGCTATTCAGTGTGGGATCTATGTTAGATGTTTCCCTATAATAGAAGAAAGACAGACTTTAATATTTGTTCATTGATTTTAATATTGAACAACTTTTTTGCACATCGTAGTGTTTCCTCAAAACATTCAGGTCGAGTAGTTTTACTGCAAGGGTCTTAAAATACTCAAGACTACAAGCTAGACAACAGAACTGCTACAGTTTCACCAGAAAGACTGCAGTAAAATCAAAATGATGAAGACTGGAGCTGTGACATTAACTGTCAAAACAGTAAGTTAAAGTGAAAACATAAAAAAAATAAAAATTCACAGGAGCTGTAAGTTTTTGAAAATATGTGTCTGATCATGATAATGACACTGCAAACTAGCAGAGTGCAGTGGAGGAGAACAACATACTATGAAAAAAATAAATAAATAATGAAAGAAAATGTGAATGGAAGGGGGGGAAGAGCTATAAATTCAGTACAGTGATTTTCAATACCACAGCAATAGTACTGCTAACCCCCTGTGTGGCAGAATCACAGACTGAACGTAACACTTCTGTAATTTCATAGTTTTTAAATAGTTTTGTTTTCATATGTAAAAAATAGATTTACCAGTTTGGCTGTGTGAAAGTTGAATCAAAACTGAGAGAAGAGTTTTCTGCCATGGAGGCTGCAGTTTGGCCCTTGCACCTCCAACTCTTACACCTCCTACCATTTCTTCATATCACCACCTACTCAACACCTTTCTATCTCACCTCCTTTTTCTTTGAATCCCTGTGTCATTCTCCTTGTCTCCCCTTCTTCCTCAGCTTCTTGGCACCCACTGCCACCCTCTATCTCTTCTATCTGAATCAGAGCATTTCTCATCCTGTTTTACCATGATCTCCCTCCATCCTCCCCCAACACCATCTCCTCTCAGTCAGGAATAAGGGTGAAGGCCATGCCAGGAGAAGCTGGCATCAACCTGTCACCCTAGCATTCCCGCTTCCTCCTTCTGCCAGCCTGCTTAATCAAATTACCCCCCTTACACATGCACACAGAAGCCCATTTCTCAATCATCCTCCCTCAATGCTCTCTTTCCCTTTTTCTGCCCCTTCTTCTTCTCCTTTCTTGAACCCTGTTCCCTTAAGGCTTTCACCTGTCAGCTTCCAACAGACTGTTTTAAAAAATAAAAATAAAAAGGTAATGTATAATACATATGTATAGATATACAGGCACAATCCATCTGGCAAAAAAAATGTGTGTTGATGTGCCTTTTCTGTACTTGTGTGTCTGGGTGACTTCGTCTGTACATGTTTGTAAGTACAAACCACAGCACACACTGCAACAATGGCCGAGGCTGCTGTTTCATCATAATTAAATTTCCCTCCTCTTTTCTGCTTCCTTCCTGCGTGCCCGCTTGCCCACGCTCCAAATGTCAACAGGATTTGGGCACATGGAGTGGCATCTGGTGCCACATCACCCAACGCACATGGATACAAAAAACCTCACAGCACGCCGAGTTAACCTGGAGCGCCGCCAAGCCAGCAGCTACTTGCTAGATAAGTGCCACAGCGCCAGTCAAGTGCCCGTTCGGCTGTGCGCCCACCCGCATCACTGCATCACTCACACACACACACACACACACACACACACACACACACACACACACACACACACACACACACACACACACACACGCTGGCACTTTCAACCCCCAGTGGCACTAGGCGCTGACAGGGAGACAGAAGGGCCTTGCCTTGCTGAGCCGCTCCCTGCCCCCAGCACATACTGTACAGCTCCCTACCTAACCCCAGAGCCATACTGTATCTCCATACCCTCACTGGCTGTCTTTTAGTGCGGGCTACACACCAACAGACTGTGTGCTATGCCGTTAACACACTCTCCCTCCTAAACACACACCACCACGTGTACCATCATATATGGAACACGCATGCAGATACACACTCATACACATCACCACTCCCACAGACACACACACACACACACACACACACACACAGCTCCTCTTTGATATGTTTGAACTGTCTCAGATGGTACCATTAGAGGCTGGGGTCTGGCCTTCCAAAACAGTGTTCCTCTGAGCTATTACTGGCTTCCCAAGGTTTACTGCGGATTGGGCATTTTCACCAGAAAACACTCAAAGACACATGAACATGCTCACACAGACACAGACAGAAACACCCCTGCTATCCAAACTGTCTATTTGGTGTGGGAAGACACAAAAAGTAGATGTGCTGCTTAAATCCAAGGACAGCAAAGAGAGAGAGATCGTGTATGTGAGAGAAGAGAGGAAGAGAGAACGAGAGGGGGAATGAAAAAGGTAATCGACAATAGTGACCTTGAGTTCAGGCTTTTCCTGTGAGGTAGAGTTGGAGTCAAATGGATGTGTGTGTGTTGTAGCCCTGTGGACAACACAGGAAAGACGAGACAGAGGAAGATGATATAACCGCAGCCACAAGCAGAAGAAGAAACAAATCTACAAGACATTTAAATTTTTTGGTCAATAATATTCATATTCTAGTAAAAAAAAAAAAAAAAAGAAAACGAAATTCCAACGCACAAGATTTACGCTATGATAAAAAACTCACACACTTTTCCTCAGCTTGCCTCCATGCAGATTAGAGTTGACTCTCAATTGCAGTCTATCTCCGAGCGCAGATGACAGTGTGAAGCAGGCCCAAATAAAACACATCAGGCTTTTCAAATAGGCTGGTTCAGGACCACTGAGCAGCCAACAGTGCCAGCCAGCTAGCCAGTCAGCCAACTCCATACATACATCCATAGCTGTGAAAAGAGCTTAAGGAAGCTAGAAAGCTAGCCATGCTGTCTGAGCCCAACATATGTTCTATTCCAATCCATGTCACTCTTCATTTGCCTGTTCCTCCTTCTTGATCTCAGTGGTTCTTTCATTCTCTCTTTCTTGTGTCTGCATTTGTCCTAATGATATGGGCTCCCTCTCTCTCTTTCTCTACATCCTATCCGCTTTACGATTTGGCAGCACTTAACTGGCTCTTACACAGCATTAAAGCTTGATTTGAGTGACCGCTTTTCTTTACTACATCTAAATACTGACCAGATTCATAGTAAGACGAATGTGGCTGCATTGTCTTACCTTTGACAGGACAAGACAATGACACAATTATAATTTTAAAAAAAAAAAAAAAAAAGGAGCACAAAGAGTATATTAGCTCATTTGAAAATTTAAACTGCAGTAATTTGGCTTAGTTTTGGAACTGTATGCACATAAAAACAGATGCATCCTGGCAAACAGAGACAGATAGAAATGAGCCTTGGTGGCTGGGAAGACTGGGCTGAACAGAAAATCTATGGGATTATTTATGGAGGAGATGCCCCACACTATTTGTTTAGTGCTTGTCATTCTATTGAGTGAGATAATCAGAGCGATTATTTAATGTAGGAAAACACACACGCTCATATGGTGGTTGCCTGTAATGATGTCAACACATAGGAAGCAACAGCACAGCTTTTGCATCTACACATCAAGTGATACATTGCGTGTTTATTGTAGCAGAGTGTATATACAGCATGTTTATGGTGGTAGGCAGGCGACATGTATCTGTGTGTGTGGGTGTGTGTGCACCAGAATACATGCAGGTGATTGGGTTTGTGCAACTTGTCTACTCAACGGGTGACCTCCACTTAGACAGGTAAGTCTGTCTGGATCTGTGTAGTTACTTTTACACCAAAGAGAAACAAAGTAAGTGCTGCTGTTCCAGCTTAGTGTAGGCAGGACAGGCTGAGGGGTAAGAGAGAGTTCATTAAGAGATTTCAAGGCACCTGAAGTTCATTTGTCTCCCTAAAGCATCAAAACAGGATAAAAAGGACAGAGGAGGTAGGAAATGGCAACAGCGAGTCGTGTCTTTGTTTTTGCCTCTTTGTAACAATTCTCTCCTTTAAATAGCAACGCACTTTCATCCTTATCTGCTGTTTGTCTCTAGATTTCAGTATGAAAAACTCCTTAATACCTTCCAGTGTCATGGTTCATGCAGGGCAAACCCGTCTCCTTGCACAATGTAGCAAAGATAAGGAAAATAAAATTACTCCCGAGAAAGTATTTCAATTCAAACCTGGTCATTGCCACGCTGCTGGTGATGAAGTGCACAAGGCTTGCTCATCTTAGGGTTTTCAGGCAATGTAGATTTCAAAACATGAGCAATAGTGTTTTCCTACAGCATTGATCCATTGTTGTGTATTTGTGGTCTGTTAAAGTTACACATATGGAAAATTTGTCTGCTCACTGTCTCTACCCATTTGAATAATTAATGGGGTTTAATTGTAATTTAGTTTCTGTTCCAGGTTTACATCACTCATTGCACTTTTGTACCTGTGTGTGTACTCCTGCCCCTGCCTTGCACACGTCCAGTGCTGAGGCTAATAAATATGCGCTTATAATCCTGCTGCTGGTGTCATCCAAGTGTCACTCCTAGACATAAGGCAGGGCGGCAGCGGGGCGTCCCTTGCAGTGTGTGTGTAGTGTGTGTGCTTAATTTGACTTTGCATGAATGAATGCATGGTTGTGTGTTTATTTTGTTTGTGTGTGTGTGTCTGCGGGACTGATTAAGACACGCTCTTCTCCAGTGTGGTGGGACACCTGGTCTTAGTGGGAAAATGGGCTGTGGGCCACAAGGGCAAGAGGGTAGGCAAAGAAAGAGAGGCAGGGGGAGGCAGGAGGGAGGCAAGGTGAGCTACAGGGAAACACTGTTATCCACTTCCGCACCAAAAGGACTTTTAATTTAGTCACGGTCAGATTAGACCACATGGCATAGGTGGGGAGACAAATCGTTGCCAAGCGATTAGGTAACCCAGAGTGGGCAATGTGACAACACACAAATAGATATACTGTATGAACACAAATATACACTGATGCTCTTGGAAGGGGCATGGAAAACCTCCACAGTATATGTGTGTTTACAACATAAATGTAATATATGTTGAATGCAACTGGCATGGATTTGACTATAAAAGCTAATTCAGTAGAGACTGTGGTAAAACAGATACTGTTTCAGTGAATTTCATGTAGTTACAAACCAAGCTGAGTGATGAAATGGCAAATCTGGCAAAAACAAACTCGTGATGAGTTTGTTGAGGAGCTTGTGACATGTTTGATATGTTTTATAATTTCATGTGGTCAGAAGGCATTACATAAACTAAATCATACAAATTATTTAGAAATAATATTGATTCTAATTATATATCTATCCTTCTTTTGTGACAGTTA
Organism: Amphiprion ocellaris; assembly: GCF_022539595.1. NCBI lineage: Eukaryota > Metazoa > Chordata > Actinopteri > Pomacentridae > Amphiprion > Amphiprion ocellaris. Next base: position 21,511,084 of record NC_072771.1, on the reverse strand, counting down.
TTCTATTATTACTATTTTTGATACTTGATAATAGAATCAATTTATAGCTTCAATTGTTTCATTTGAAGGATTTTACAAAGGACCACAAGATAAGTTCTTTTTTTGTTCATTAGCGTTGATGTCACACTGCTGTTCCTCCATAAATTGTGCTTCTTTTTCACCATTTCTCATGCTGCTTTTGTTTAAAGGCATCACTTTACATCCACTTCTCTCTGGGACCTCTCTGACTTGTGTGCAATATCAAAAGAGAGCTGAGAAAGATTTAGGAGGATCTGTGCCTGCTGATCAGGTATTTCTTACAACACTCCACGATGTAATTTGATTAAGATACCAATGTAAGACCTTGACATAATAGCTGAAGTAAGTGGAGAATGGCTGTGAGACCTGATTGCCAATGTGGGGTCCATACATTAAACCAAGTGTTCCTACTAAAATGTATTGATTTACATTGAGGGAACTTGCTTTTCCCCCCAAAAGGAATGTGACTGTGAAAACAGATTTATGTCCCCACAGTAGTAATACAAGGGCACACACATGCACGCACGCACACACACGCACTCACATCACGTCAACAGTAAATAAAAAAAGCCTAAGGCAGCTTGCAAGAATGCAGTAACAAAGCTAAGCAGGAATGGCAGTTTTCTTGGTGTCTGCTTAGACTTAAAGTAATTGCTGCATGTCTGTCATTGCCAACGAAGGCGAAGAAAATGTCTTCCTCAGCTGCTCCCCTGCCTGTTTTGTTCGCTGCACTTGTGTAAAGTGGGAGAAAATAAGTGTCATTCAATGAATGCAGCTATTCTTCCCATGACAGCTTCATATCTGTGAGTTTGGGGGGGGGGGGGCTCCACCCCAAAATCCTCCTTTCTATTGGTAACGCCTTTGACAGGGTGTTAAAAAAGGCCCCACCTCTTTGTCCAAGCATGGGTAAGCGCACACACATATAGACATGCACACACACCTACGTCCCACTCTAATAAGTTTTTACACACCCACTCAATAACACGCAAGGACACACATTCACACACAAGTGCACACACGGACACACGCACAGAGAGAGAGGGAGCAGTGAAGGGTGTCTGTGCTGAGTGAATAGATGCCCTTTTTAACCCTACTCAGCAAGTGTCCCTGTGTTAATACAGCTGATCAGATGGCTGAAAGAGAGACAGAACAAGAGAGAAGCAGTGACAGAGAGAGCAAGACAGAAACAGAGATGCTGCAGAGGAGTCGAAAGTAAAATGACTTCCCCATATTCTTATAACTACATCTGTGTGTCTGTCAATCTGTCTGACCCCATCTCACATTTATTCTCAAACTCCGTTGCCCTCACTTTCATATACAGCAGGCAAATGGGTCAGTTGCCATGGTAACAGCTGAGAGGCCAGGGATCTTCTAGTTTATTAAGAAAAGTGGGGGACGGGGGGACGATATCCCCATCAAACCTCATATACACATCACATCCTCATCCAACTGTAGAGTAAAAAGTGTGAGGGGAGTTGTAGTGGGTGAGAAAGGTGATGAGTGGGAAAAACATAAACACAAGCACACACACACACACCTAAATAATAAGAAAATTTGGTTCAGTATATGAACTAACGTTGTCCCTTGAAGAAAAATGACCATATCAGCAACTTCACCAAGTTCCCAAAATGACATGCTTACATTACAGAGGGAAACCTCTCTAAAACAGGAGTAGTACCCACAGCAGGATCAAAGAGGGAAATAATGTGATGTTACATATTTTAAGTACAACCATCATTGTTCCATGACTGCTTATTTTAATCCTAACCATAACTTTTCCTTAGATATAACCAGCCATTAGCCATAGCATTGTCACATCATAAAAGTGATTTATTTTAATAACGGTTTTGTAACCGTTTTGAAAGGCACAGGCAAATGATGTCATCCCACTATTAGAAGTGTCAGACCAGAAAACGCTTGCATTCTTTGCTCCAGAGGGCACGGATGTAAAGTGATGCTATATAATGTGCACATACATGCTTGATGATTATGGGCAGACGCAGGATTTGTCACTTTTTCCGAAGTGTTTTATTTGCCCTTTACAACTGAAAAAAACACAGATTTAGACCCAAACTTTTACAAGAAACAGACAACGTCTTGTATAATCCGGGTCCTGTTTGGACGTATAATTTTAGTTATAAATAGGGAGGGGAATCTGAGGTTTGGCAATTAAGGTGCATTGGCTTTTTTTTTTTAACTTACGAATAAAAATGCTAATTTGTGTGTACACGGGGTGTTTGGAGAGTGTTCATTGCATAACTCTAAAAATGTGACCCTCTGACCTCTTCAGGAACCTATTGGCTTCCTGATCACTTCGCTTTCCTGTACTGCTGAGTTACCCTCACTGATGGTGCAATTCCTTTAATATTTCAATGACCAATTAAATATTAATACACTATACTGAGATGATGAGTACAGGAAGTAAGGGATGGGGCTAGAGTAGAACAAGAGAGTGATGGAGGGAAGTACTGCCAGCTGAGGAATACGGGAGACAAAAAGCAAGATTGTGAGTGATTCTTTTTTTCAACTGGTCCATAAAGTGCAATCATTTTTATAGTGGACTGAAGTAAATTCACAAAAATACTCACATTCTTCCAATATGAGCACATAAATGTCATAATCTACACAGGCTAATATGCCAGAAATTCAAAAACAACATGTTCTGAACATGCAAGCTCTGTTTGCTGAAGCAGGGCCCACCAGAGGAAAACTTGGGTGCAGCCATTACTGGTCTTTGACATTACCTGAGATTATATTGTATAAAGCTCAGTGGCAGAGAGAGTGAGCGAGAGCGACAGAGAGACCCCTGCGGCTCACACCCTGGTGTGTATGTTACGCTCTATTAAATTAGCATGACTCCAATATTAAAATAATAACATTTACCTCCACAATAAATGCTTTGGGTTCCAAAATCAATATCTCTCCCCTATAATGCCAAAGTATCATTACAAATAATAAGAGCAAAGTTGTTGCATTATATTGAGCATTTTAAAAAACTCAGAAGGGCATGCACGTATTATAGATTAAATAATTTCATTTGAAATGTCACAGATTCCCACCATAAGTGTTAATAGAGTTACACCGTTAATGTGATTTTTTTTTTCTTTTGGTTCTGTGACAAAAAAAATCGGGAGGCAACTCGGTGATAATGTAAGGAAGAAAGAAAAAGGCAAGTGTGTACTCTTTGTGTTTACAACCATTAAGGAAATGTGTCGTTTCCAATGGAAATTTTAAGACTGAAAAAAGGAAATCCAAGGCAAACTTGCTAAGTAAAGGTTTACCTCATGCTTAATTGCTCGATCGAAGCGTCCTTCATGAGCACAATCAGAGTAACTAAGGCACCAAAGAGTCCTATCTCTCCGCGTCCACAAAGCAAGCCTATTAGTATTCAAAGAATACTCAACACATCAAATCAGAGGGAAAAAAAATCATTGATTTAGGTACACAGATGACAGATGAATTAGTGGACTTAGAAAAAAGGACATAAAATGTTGGAGTGGAGTGATGATTGTATCATCTTTGAGTTGATAGAGTCGAGTCTAAAGGTGAGAACAGAATGATAGGGAACTATACAGCTGAATTGTGAAGGCCCCTGTCATGCTGTCTATGGCCTTATTGGATGAGCTACTCTCAAGGTACTCAGTCTCCATTCAGAGCATGAATCAATGGCTCCTGATTAGATTTCGGGGGGTTACTATGCTGTTTTTGTTTGTTGTGACATCTTCCCTCGCTTTGTGAGGTCTCTGTGCTCCTGCTTGACAAAGGCACCACCTCCTCTGATGGAGGAAGAGAGAAATGGGGAGACAGGAACTGGGGGAGGGGGCTCATTGAAAGGGACCGTCAAGGCTGTTCCTTCTTGTTTCGTGTTATGTTGTGTTCCGTGGCGCTGTTGCGTGAAGCCGTAAATGTAAGCATTAATGTTTTTACGTCTTTGGTGGTATGAAACATTAGCCGTCATGGAGTGCTCATTGAGCATTTGTTAAATATGTATCAGCTGAGAGTATTCGTGTCTGTTCTGAAATGGAATTTAGTTAATTTTTTCTGTCTATTGCAGGATGTTCCTGCCTCTATTAGTCCCTTTTTTGTCCCTGCCTTTCTACTCTATTCAGTGGAGGAATTGGGAAGAGGAACATGATGGAAAAAAGGAAGGCATTTGCAAGTGACGAAGGCTCTCGAGTTTCCAAGTGTTCATTATACCAGAAAATGCAGGTCAGAATGACATCCCGTCCTGTCTTGTCTTCCGACGGCTACTTCAAATGGTGAAAGTCCAAAATGGAGACCAACTATTCCTCACACGTTCTCTGCATGAGCCACATGAAAAACTATTACACTGTTCAGTGCATACTATACTGCAAAATCTTCAGTAACGGAAATTTATAGTGAGAAATGTTTACCAGAAGCTGTGAGAAAATACATCCCTCTACATTCCAGCCAAGGCAAGGCCAAGCCTCACAGCCATCACAAGTAAACTGCCTATGTGATAAGAGGCTGAAAGAATCCGATAAGCTCTAAATCTAAACAGGGCCAAAGCATCTGCCTTAATAATAAATGCGCCATGCTAAAAGGTTACTTGAACTGCCGAATTCAAATTTAATTGAGGCTGTGTGTTGAATAATTAATCCTTTTCCCAGGGAACACAAGGCGCACTGGACAAGCCAATGCTGGGAGCCCAGAGAGACACAGAGAGAGAGCGAGGGAGAGAGGAGAGGGAGAGAAACAGATGCAAAGATGGAGGGGAACAGTGAGGAGTACTGCACCAGCCCTCAGCACCATCCCATGAACTCTGCCAGAATGCGTCCCACTATACAATACAGTCAGGGCATGATGTCATCTGCCACATCATCACCCCGGTAACCAGCCTGCGTGCGCGTGTTTGTGTGCAGAAAGGAATAAAGAAATCAACCTTTCAACAACCGAGCACCGAGGAGAGTGTGAAAAAGGGCAAAGCCAGAAAAGAGAAAGGTATCAAAGCATTAGCAGGGAGAAAGAGAAAAGAAAAAAAAAACGCACCATGAGATGATGTTTGGTAGTTTTGTTGTTATTTTTGCTGTTGTTGGGGTACAAAGCCGGCATAAAGCGGAACGTTTAACGTCTGTCTTTAATGTTAGTATCAGTTTGCCCCCCTCTCGTTCTCCTCCTCCTCCTCCTCTCCTTCGTTTGTAGGTATTTCGGTTGGAGGCGTCTCCTTAGATCTGTGCCTTTTAATGCTGACTGCCGCAAATCTTTTGAGGCCGACTACAAAAGCAAGCTGGCAGTAAACTTTTCCCCCTGAAGGAGAAAGAGAGGAGTGCTGTTTGGGATAGCTTCACTCTGGGGAATCTCCTCCCCAGCAAGGGCTGATGTGAGGGTGCCACTGCCCCTCCTCTGGCCCCGACAGGCCTCCAAACACACACCTGCAACAGCGAGAAAGCCTGTTTGGAGTGGCTGCATGTCAACTGATTATGTTTGGTCCATGCTGATGAATAAGTTAGGGTGCTTTCATGTATTGTTGCTGCATGTTTCTGATATGCCTTACTGCATGCGGCGGAGCACACGGAGTATGAAAACACAATATTATGCATAATCATAGTCGTTTTATTGCAATCAGGCTACACCGCCGCTGTCTGCCCCAACAGCAACTGCAGCCCTGCTCAGTTTTTCAAGGAACCCCCCCTCCTCCTTCCACACTTCTCTCTCTTCCTCCCCTCAGCCCCTCTCTGGGCATAAGGCAGCTCCTCTCCATTGTCGATCTGACTCTGGGCTCTACATTGCTGAGGTGGCGGATTGTGGCGGAGAGATGCCTCTGTCAGGAACGTGCTTATCCTCTCACTCTAGCCACCCTCTTATACATAAAATATCAAACATCTGAGGGACAATATGCTGACCTGCTGTGACCTCCACACATGCGTACGCACACAAAAGGGACACACTCACCCATTTGCACACAGACACACGCAAACACACACACACACACACACACACACACTCTGGAAAACAGAGACACACATACACATGCTCGCACAGATGAATGCTGGCATACAGTGACACACACACACACACACACACACACACACACACACACACACACACACACACACACACACACACACACACACACACACACACGCAAATGCTCAGAGAGCTCAAGTCAGCTCACATCCCCCACTCGTACGTGCCTTGACTTTTTTCCATCACAACCGTATCCCTCAGATGATGTATTTGCGACATCTGGCGGCACTCACTATATTCATGTGTACTGAGATACAACGCGTGTAGGAGGGAGAGAGAAAGAGAGCGCTAGAGAGAGAGAGAGACAGAGAGAGAGAGAGAGAGAAAGAGAGAGAGAAAGAGAGAAAGAGAGAGAAAGAGAGAGAAAGAGCCATGGCTGCCTGAGATGGCACAGCAACTGAGGGAAAGCAAGAAAAAAGAGTGAGGTAGAGCGGGGGAAAGGACCCCTAACCAGGGGTACATAGACGGACGGATTCGTCGGCAAATATACCATCCGTTGCGCACTATAAAAGCCGCGAGCACCTCGAATTCCGCAGCAAAAGGCTTGGGTACCCCCTAGTGGGCGCCCAGTGGCAATCTGGCCCTTTTGGCGTTGTGGGGTGCTGCGGTGGGCTGCCATGAATCCATCAGGGTCAGAGGTCAGCCTTCTTGAGTTGCAGTGACATCATGACAATGGGACACTTCTAGAGCCTCAGAAACACAAGCTGATCCATTCTGCTGAGCTAAGGCACCAGGCCCCTCTTTTCCCACACATTCACACCCTGTGTCAGACAGCGAGAGAGGGAGCGAGCGAGAAAGCAGAGGGGTGAATATGTAGGCCTCACCCCCAGAACCCCCACCCTCTCAGCTCCATCTCTCTCTCTCTTTCTCTCTTTCTTTCTCTCCCTCTCTTTCTTTCAGGAGCTAGATTAAAAGAGATGGCTTAATTCTGTCTAATTATCTACCCTTACCCTCTCCCTGCTTCCTCCCCCTCTTTTTTTCTCCCTCTGCCTATATCTCAGTGCGTGGATACTAATTAGCTGACGTGAACTGTATCTACTATACAAATACACTGTGCAATTATGTGAAAAATGTATATCCCTGCCTTTTAAAACATTATACATTTGTACCACTGGTGTGATCCAGAAATGTTTCTTTTATCCACCGAGGTAGTGCAGAAATAATCCGCCGGCAACTGTCTTTACTGTGGACTAATCAAAACTATGACATTATGACTGATGATATTCATCACACATTATCAAATTGCTCAGATAATTGCAAGACATAAGGGGAAAGCTTGGTGTAAATGCCCTAAACACTGAACGGCACTGTCTTCTAAACCTACAGCATTACTGCAACATTTGAGTCATCACTCTAACTGTATTAGCTTAACAATAAACAATACATTCTACATGTTCATTTGCTTTATGTAATAATACTGCAATCTCTGAGTGTGTACGTATGAATGTAAGCGAGAGCGACTGCGTGCACGTTACATAAGCAGAAATCACATTAATGAGATCATACACTAGTGTTGAAAGTGCTAATTAGTTGCTGGGCTCAGGGTGAGGAAACTAGGCGAGGATCCTAGTGACTTCAACCATTGTTTCCTAATCCCCTTCACACATTCATAATTCATTCTATCATGGACGGCAATGATACAGCAGTGCTCGTTTTGTCTCTTTTCCTTTCTCTCTGGTTGGGGAGATGATGGTTTTCTTTTTTTCCTCTTCGCTCTTTCCTTCTTGCTGTGAGGTTTCACTGCGATCATAATAAAATGTGCGAGAGAGGGATGTTCGCCTCGGGACCCAGCTGTCGGGCCACTTTGACAGCTTCATTTGTGGTGTCGCTCTTTGATCCTTCCTGTCACTGATATCCAACACCACTGAACATATATTTGCCCCCCCCCACCCAAATAAATAAATAAGTCGTGAACTGTGTAGTGCAGAGTCAAGTGAAGCCAGGTTTTCAAGCTAGTTTTGCTACAACTGCTGTGAACTAGCTCGCCTCCACCCCTTTTGCTCTCCCTCCACTGCAGCAATGCATTGACACCCTCAGGGCTGATCCCTTTGTAAATGATCTCTGACGCAAACCCACCTACCCACATACACAAACAAACACACACTAACGCAAGCACAACCCTGTAGAGAAATCACGGCAGAATCCCTCCCAACACTGACTCCCTTTGCATATAGTGCATATTCCCAAAGTGCACCATTACTGCGTGGAAGAGAGTAAGAATGAGCGAGGACAACACTAAGCAAGAGAAAGACAAATACAGATACACCAATACACGAGTTAGGTTGTGATACAGAGAAAAAGAGATAGCAGGAGGGAGAGCCGAAGGGGGACTGATTATGATCGGTGCTGTCAGGTCTAAGATGCTGAGATGACAGAGATATCAGCCATATCTGCTCTCAGTGATACAGATGCTGACAGACAGATATCAGCCCACATTGGCCTCCTACTGCCTGGATGCAACCACCTCAAGAGGAAGTGATGAGCAAACTCTGTCCAATACTGAATGTTAATGTGTAACAAATGGAGGGTTGGTGTGCATGATGCTTTACCAAGAAATAAGTTAGTTTGATTCTCATGGCTTACCTCGTCAGCCTGTCAATATGATTGTGCTGGGTTTTCCATCATGAACTGAATTTGAAAATGTTGATGGATAGTAGATAAAACATCACTTTTTTGGGAAGATGTCATGCACATGTACACAAAGGGAACTCAAAAACCCACAACTATACCACTAACAAAATGTAACAGTGGTTCTGTGGAGTGTCACGGTGGTTAATAATGACTAATTACAGCAGGATTCCTGACAATAAAGTTGACATTTCTCTATTTCTAAATTTGGTAGCCAATGACCTGGACACTATCTCTGACCAAATACAAGTGGCACTGAAGTACAGCTGTGTTGATGCTTGTGTTGTCTATATTAATTACAGTGTCAAGGAGACAACTATGTCTGTTTGAAATTACATCCATATACTACTAAATTACAATGCAAAGATGCTTTTGAAGAAGAGCAATGCCATCTCACTATGTTTTTATTAACACAATTAGAATGAATTGTAACTGATATGATGTGCTCTGTTGCACAATGTTGATACTGACTCTATCTGTAAATGTTCACTGACAACATCTTTTTTGTTCTTGTTCTCTGCCCTCATATCACCTCACCATGATTCAACTTTCAACATTATTCAGGCAGCAATTATGTTTCACTGTGAATGTAATAGGCAAAACAATTTAGTATTACATAAACATGATTTTTAGGAGACAGGGTTGAACAAAAATGGAACAAGAAATGGGAAATAGTCGACTATCTTGCAGTCTCTGATGACAGACTGACTATCCGTTTGGCTCTGTGATATGTTTTTTTTCTGATGGGAAAGATATGAGCCCAATTTGTCCTGTTGCAATCATCTGAACTCTGCATCACTGCTGCAGCAGCATATTTTTACCCCCCAAAATGACTCAATGTTCTTCATTTGCAATTGAACTTAGCAAAATAATGCTGTTTGTCATTGTTGCCACTGCAAGTGTTTTAGATGTCTTCTCAGCCATTCAAAAACAGATAATCGGCCACAGTAATAACTACACCAAAGAGAGGAGAAGCTAACTTTCAATTAAACCAATTGCCATTAATTCATAAAAAAAAAGAAGGAATATTTCAACCCATTTGCTGCAACAATCTTTGGAAAGTACCACATCAGGTTTTAGTTTCAGTAATGCTCAGATTACATCACATATCCTCTGTCAGATATGGACTGAGTGTACATATAGGAGAACCTCTTTGAAATGCCTTTGCTGTTGGCAGGCTCCAAGACTACTGCAGGCATTTCTAGCACTCTACCAAGCATGTGGGCATGAAAACTACATACCCTGCAGATACTCACAAGGAGAGGATGGGTAGACCCTCTAAAACACAACAAAATAAAGAGAAAAGGAATAAGATGGGTTTATGGCTCAACTTTCACTCAGTGTTTTTTCTAAAGGATCTAAGAATGACAGCACATGCACACAAGTGTACTTGTACATCTATCTTTATGAGGAATGGGTTGAATTGTAAACCTTGGGACAGAGGACACTTTGGCTATTCCTCACTTTCTGATATATTGTCAAAGGACTATTTGAGAATTTTTAACACTTGCTTTTACAGTTAGGGATACAATTAAGTTTAGGATAAGGTTTGGGGTTAGGCAGTCAGTTGTGATAGTTGAGGTTAGAGTAAGTCCTGCTGTCTTAATAGTGATATCCTTACAAAGGTACAGTGAGTAACAGTTAGACCACATTTCTATCTAAATCCCTTATATATGTGTGCAGGTGTGTGTTGACAAGGCAGAGAGGAAAAAAGACGAAAGCAAGATGAGACTCACTTTGAGAGATGAATCACCTTTAAACTTCCATTACTTTGTCAGATGTGCATAAGTACAGCACAGAGGGCTGGTAGAAGCTATATAGAGGTCAAAGGGAAAGACCCACTTTGACAGGAAGACCTAGAAGGAGGGTAAAATCTCCAACATCCAGGCTCTTTTGTGAAACGCATATGCAGGAAGCCGCATATGAAGGAGAGTCGAAACATAAAGGGTGCAGAGGGAGGCTAACCTTGAGAACAGTGAGGGGCAGAGGGAAGGTCTACCACACGGTGATAAGAAGGGCTCTTTCAAAGGACTAAAGGAGGAACACTCAGTCGGGAGGACGAGGCAGGCTGACTGATTGCGAGGTACAGCCCAAGGGTCACACTCAGACTCAGTAAGGGCACAGCTGCTGGACTCACATGCACACATGTCAGGTTGCCACTCATTCAGATAAAAACACCAACGTGTCCATTCACACACACACACACAAACAAGCCATACACACACATACACACATACACAAACTGGTCTATACCCCTCTGACCAGCTCTTCATCATTACAAGTCAAACTCAAAATGAAGAGAAGACAGATTACAAAACGGATGGAGTGATAGGAGGCCAGATAGGAAGAGACAGGATGGGGAGCCTCGACAGTAATCTAAATGTCCTTTCCCATGATTGTCATTGGCGTTCTTATAGACTGGCATGTATCAGCACAATATGTCAAATAATACCAGTCACTGTTCAGTCTGCTGTAAAGGGTAGACCTGTTTCCATAATGTCATAGGGGGAAAAACATCTGAAAAGATGCTTCCAGCAAGCCTAGGTCCTGCATCCAAAGAATCCATCAAGATCACTAAATGTCTCCAGTGGCAAATTCAATCAAACAGACTGTTCTTAACAGTCATGACAAAGCAAAGATACAGAGGAAAACAAAGATGTTTTTTTAAAGAAAATGAAGGAGAGAAAGAATTGATTCCTGCAAAGGCAATTCACCTCAGAAGAAAAATTCCAGCGCTTCGCCTTTATGTTTCATTTTTTTTCTTTCTCTCTTTTCCTTTTTCTTTGTCTTCTGTCAAAAACAACTTGGGCTAACATCACAAGCTGTCACATCAAGGCCATCCCCTGCATCTTACAAAAGGGAGAATTCTGCAGTTGGATGGTGAGGCAAAGCTCTCAGACACCATACCATCGTTTACACACATGAGGTGTAAAGAATAAGGAAAAAAAAGCTTTTTCTATTTGAACCAGAGTTTGTGCCCTGAGGACAAACCCATTACGACACAGTAAAGGAAGTTTTCCATGCAATAACTGAACAAATAGATATGGATAGAATGCTCAGCATAGCAAGATATGTAAATTCCAACCTTTTAAGCTATTTAAAAACAATGGAAGAATTTCACCCACTAAGGATTTTATTTTTTCCAATGATTACAATGTCAAGTGATCATTATATGTCAGATACAGTATGCAAGGTTCCCTTGCTTATCAACCAACTTGGAGCATAGCTACAATGTAGCTGCAACTGATCACAACCCAGTGCTATAACAGAGTCTTTCATCATGTCTGAGTGGACACACACAAACTCAAAAAGGCACACACACACACACAAGCTTTCAACATCAGCAAATGCTTTCAACCATCAACATCATAGAAGCCAGATAAATGTGCCCCCTCTTTTGCAACACCCACTGGGGAGGTGAGAGGCCTTGTAGTCAACATGCTGAAAGACTACTCATGATCAAAGACTCAGAAAAACATGACCCATGATGGTTTCTCTGAGAAGATAGCAGGTAAAAGGAGAAAGAGTTGAAAGAAACATAGAGTAAAAAGCTGCAAAGGTGGGGAACCAGAGAGTGGGAGAGTGCAAGCACATATTTGCCATTTGCCATGATAGACAGCCCCCCATATTTACAGTACAGACTGACCCCCAACTGCGGTTATGGTTTGTTCCGAGTTGGAACTGGTTTTTGCTTTATAATAATTAGGGATTTGTTAAGTTACTTGATTACCTATATTGATTAGGGCATTTGGGCCCACTGTGCCCCCAGATGCATAAATATATTTGCATATTGTAATGATTAAAATACAGTGGACTTACTGTATCAAAAAGTGTGGCTTGGCCTCGAAGAAGATAGTAGAATACATGGTCAGATGTAAACACTGGGTGAAAAAGACATCATATCAGTGAGGAAGTTGTTTTGAGACACCAAAGCATTTACAACAGTGAGGTTTAAGGCAATTGTTACACTTTATGCATCTGCTAAAGTCTGCATGGTGTTGTCATCTCCCCAAGTCAGTAAGGACTCCTCTGTGGATGTCCACATGCAACCCAAAATTTGTGTATGTCCACCTCTACAGTACAAGGGCAGTGGTGTCAATGCACTGAACAACAATCTAATCTAATCTAGGTAGACTAAAACCAGACTTGGAAGCAGTATATTAACAATAACTACACTTCTTATTGTGTCATCTGTAGCAGTCCATGTGTCCTACAAAGGAGTATAGTCAAGGTAATGCAATGGCTTTTATGACCCCAGTCATAGGTAGAAGGCACAAGTAATGTCTTATCATTAATGTTGGTCCATCAATCTGTAAAAACAATATTCATTTTGGGAATGATAAGATAGATAGATGATAAAATAATAAACCCAAAACCAACACAAATTTCTTAAACATGAAATGACTAAATGTCTCAGTCTCTTCAAAATAAGTAACTTTATATTTTCAGCATATTTTGGGTTTTCTGCCGAGTCACATAATACTGTAAGCCCAAATTAGAATTTGGTAACAGGAATCAATAAACACACTCGGAATCAGTGTGACTAAAATCCAAACAGAACCCATCTTTAATATTTATGGGGTCCAGGTAGTGAAGGCATGTGAAGTCAGGAAAGTACTGTGGTGTGGAAAGAGGAGGAGAGGAGAGGAGAGGAGAGGAGAGGAGAGGAGAGGAGAGGAGAGGAATGAAGAGTGGGTTGATTCCAGCTCCAATGTTCGCGCTGGCTGTCTATAGATTTGCCAAGACAAGTGTCAAGACAAGTGCACCTCTGTGCTTACCTGTAATGGCACAGGGGCAGGAGGGCGGGACCGACCATTTCAATTCAGCAAAAGCGTGTCTGAGTAGGTCTAAGTGTTAGTGTGTGTGCGTGTGTGCGTGTGTGCGTGTGTGCGTGTGTGTGTGTGTGTGTGTGAGTGATTGGATGTGTGTATTCCTTTTTGAGACAAGAGAGAAAAAAAGAGAGAGAGAGTCATAAAGAAAGGCAAAGAAAAAGTGGAAACAAGTGTAGCGAGAGCTCCTGGACAGAGGGTAGAGGCGCAGAGTACAAAGATGACTGCATTAGAATATGAATCCAGGGCCTTGGCCACTCTTGGCACTTAAAGAGCCCCTAAAGTCAAGTGTCAACTATTATGTGCCATCAGTGGTGACACAGGGTCACAGAGCAGGACAGATGAGGTCAGCAATGGTACTCACCCGCTCTCTCAACATGCACCATTTAGCAGTCCCACAGTGTGCAGAAAGGACTAGCTGTCATTGGGTGGAAAATAGGCTTTCTATCCAGCTTTTTACATTGGATTTTCTTGTACAGGATGAAACACTGTCTGTGATATTCAATTAGGTGACCAGAGTCAATATTTGCATAGACACATTCAGCTAATGATGTGATATTTTACATAATACGTGACATGTGCATTAAAGGCGGTAACATTCACAGATGTACCTCATTTCCCCCGATTAACTATCAAACAGGTACAAATAAAACACACGGGCAACATGCTGAATGTATAAAATGCTTCAGTTGTTTGCTGCTAAACCAGCTCTGTAATTACCTGAAGGATGTTTTAATTGTCGCATGTTCTACTCTTAATATTAGTCAACGCTTTAGCAGCTCTCCGAGTGAGATTGATTGGATAAATCAGTTGGAATTATGGGGAAACAGGAGGCCTGCCAATCAGTGATGTGTGTGTATGATGTGTGTGTTTTCAGCATGTGTGTAGCTGGGGATATGCCAGTGCATGAGCACATGTACAGGTTTTTTGGATGTGTGTGTGCGTTTGTGTGAGCGTGTAAGTACTGTATATAGGGCTGACAGCTGGGCTTGTTCAAAAGGCTTACTGAGCATTCTGCCTGTTTGGGAAGCAACAAGCACAGTCTATCTGAACAGGGATCTAAAACCTGTGTCAACAGCGTAGTACAACTGGTGTAAACAGCCACTGAGTCAACATGCTATCATTCACATACCAATGGAGAAGCAAGCTCTGATATATTTTAGTGTAATATGCTGCAGTGATAGAGATAAGAAAGATGGCAAAAAGACAACTCAATTGGTCACAAGTGAAAAAGAGAGCATTAAGAAAGACTAACACTCCAATTCAGCAGCAGACTTGGGAAGGAAAGATGAGAGAGATGGTGTTTGTGTGTGTGTGTGTGTGTGTGTGTGTGTGTGTGTGTGTTTTGCCTGTGTATAATATTAGTGTGTGTGCAGGTACTACACTTCCTCTTGCATGTGTGTGTGTGTATCGGATTCCAGTGTGTGTACAGGAGTATGACACCATGCCGTGTGTGTGTAGACATGTGTGTCAGTCCATCAGCATGTCGGCGTCACAGCCCTTCACTAAGTCCCAGATTAACAGTGACAGGCAGAGATCCCTCTAATTATCTCTTCCTGGACCACATGCAAATGGCAGAGCCAAGTCGAGAGCAACGATTGGCTGGGGCTGGTTGGGCGCCGCCGACGGGCTAATGAGCCTGGCGACAGGATACAACCTCGTGATGTACCACCAAAACAAACCCTCACCGTCACACAGGAGGACACACACGCGCACGCATGGACATTATGTTTTACGCATTTAGCTGATGCCCTTTTCCAGAATAACTTGAACTGAAGGAGCAAAAATTTGCAAAAATATACGCATGATATTTGGTTGCTGCAAGATATAAAATTGATCTTTTACGCATTTCTGCAGTGGAATAGCCGCCAGGTTGCACTCATGCCCTAGCACATGTACATGGGAAGAATATACATTAAAATTTTGAGTTATTATGTATGTTTGTGCATGTGTTAAACTACGATTACTTATTAAATCAATAGCTATTTCATTGCCAAAGCTGGTAGCGTATGACTGGTGGCATACACAGTACAGCTCTTCCACAGTGCAATACTGATACAGTTTCATTTAGTATTACAGCGTAATCCTTCGATACACTCAACAAACACATTCTGTGAGCTAAAAGATAAAGTAAAGCGTCACCTCCAGACGGTCTGAATAAAGATGGCACATGGAAGAGTGAAAAAAAAAAACCAAAAAACAAGTAGAGAAGGCATACAATGATCGACTGGAACAGACGGTCACAAACTGGTTCTTGACAATGGACTGCTGCAGTCAGCTAAAAAGTCATCTCAGTAAATCAGCAGGAAACATGGCAACAGTGTCAAACAGTCGACCACGTCTTGAACTGAGTCCCAGTCCATCTAAACTGGTTGACAAAACAGGTTCCAGGGGAAAAATATGGAATTATTTTGCTGACAGAGCTCACAAAAACAAATACCCAGTGGACATAACAGAATTTCAAAGAAAAAGTTGCTCCAAAGCTAGCAGAGTCAGGTGAAGCAACAAAAGACAGGAAGGTTGCAAGTGTGGTAACTTAGCAGAGTATCTCGGTGACTATTGTGCTGTGGCATTACTTTGGGTTAGAATTACAAAAATATTGAATTTTTAGCTGAGTGGTATTATTACTGTAGAAGGGTCGCTGTACCAGTGCAAAATTTAACTTGATGTGATATGAGAAGGTTCAGTTGGCATTGAGATGCAAACTTTTTCAAGTAGGATGCATGAGAGATGATGCAGAAACCTCTTATTTCCTTAGAACACAAACCCTTCCTTTAAATGATTAAACTCTGTTTCCTTTTATTTTCAGAGTAACTGAAAAAAAGTAAAATAAGCACAAAAGTTGCTGAATCAAGCACATTTTAAATGTATACAAACCTAGTTTAAATAGCTGCTCAAAAGGTTTGTGTATCAAGTTATCTTGCAAGATGTAGTTCAGCTTTACAAGGCTCCAACCACACTGGCGTCATCCTCAAAATTCTGGCATCATCAAAAGAGAAATTCCTTCCCTCCAATGCCCTTGCCCATATTAAAGACAAAAAACATAGCTTTCTTTTTCTGGGTGGAATACTGTCTTTATTTGCAGCATCAAATACCCCAGTGCATATGAGGAGCCTTGGGACTTGCCATTTTTTAATCAGGAACGGTTGGCTTTGTCATGTCTCTGTTCCATCCAACATTTCTATCCATCCTTGGAGGGTTTTGCAGTAGATTAAGTAGCATTTTCATTTAACTCTGGCATTAGAATCTCTCCAACTATTTATCCATTCGAGGTTTCAAGTTGGAACAATCACAGAGGTTGCTATTTATATTATGAAATTATCTGAAAGTACATTTTTTTAAGAGTGGAATTGGAAAGGTCAGGTGCAGTAAGTTGACAATACTCAAGGGATAACCAGATAATCCTGTTGAGAAGCTTGCCTTGTGGCATAAATACTATGCACTGATAATAATGTCAGTATTAGTGATATTATTTAAATAATTGTGAACAATTGTAACTAATTTTAACCCAGTGGGAGTGGAGATGGGAAAATAGTATGTGAAATAATAATCTGAATGACATGGGAACAGTGGAAATCACAAGAAAAGACATTCTTACTGTATCAGTGTATAGACTTAGAGCTGGACACACTTAGCAGTAGGTATTGCCTACCTGTCATTTCCATTATTTACACTTCACACAAACATATTTCTTGACTTTACTAAAGCAGAATCATACATTGCATAAATTACGATTCATGTGAGTTACAAGAGGAACCTGATAGCACAGGTCAGAGAAAAAAAGTTAGCGTTCAAATGCTGTAACCACCGAGTAAGAAGCAACGTGCAGCAATGACTGATGTCTTGTGTCTCTAGAATGGTTTGACCATGACCACTCTCTGAGAAGATGGATATTCCTCGACCCTCGAGATCGTTTTTAGAGGGACAAGACAAATATTTCAGATGTATCACACTGAGGCATCATGCTGGAGGTGAGAGGAGGTAAGGGGAGAGTGAGAGATAAATACAACAGAGGTGAAAGAGAGGGGGGGGGGAGAGGAAAAGTGCAGCCTGCCTGCCTGGCTGACAGTTGACTCTGTTGGATGTGACTTTCACAGTCTGCTGGCGGTTTGTGTGGAAGCCATCACATCTGTGACTGGCCGTTTGATTAATGAGCCTCTCAGCTTGTCTGTGCAGTTTGAGGAGGGGCCACGGCCTTATCCCAGGCATCACTGATTTATTCGCCTTTGGAGCAAACCTCCAAGCATCATACACACTAAAATGTAATAGTGAACATTCACACACATGCGGGCAGACATATGTACGCCCTCCATGATATGCTTACAGTATACATGTTGGTGCAGTGCAGATGCAGATGCACACAGGCAGGGATGGAAGCAAGCGCGTCCCTCTCCTCCGCCACCTGCTTACGGCTAATGAAAACCTCAATGTGTCAGTGCTGTCCAGGGGTAGCGAAGACAAAACACACCATGTATAACCAAGCAGACAAAAGATGTATTCTGTCTCCACCAACACAAACTCCCATCCCTAGCTGTCAGTCAGTGGAGGGGACACACAAGGGGATCGACGAGAGAAGAAAGAAGCCCTTCCTCAATGACACATCACACTCTCCTGATTTTCAAAAGTGACAAGTCTTTTGAATTCCTGGCCTCGCACGATGGAGAGTGTGATGATGGCTTGAGAGCATTTCTTCTTGTTTCTTTGGCAGCAGCAGCCATGAAATGTCACTCTGGCTAACCTTGAAGCTCTTTTCTCCTGTGTTGTTTAATGCTTCCAAGACTAGGGCAACCAACTGCTCCAAATGGTATGGTAACATCCCCCTTTAAGTCAGATAAATGATTTCAGAAATACTTCCAGGTACATAAATGCACATTAGTGTGTGCATGTGCTCAAAAAAGGCACATGTACTCACACATACACAGACAGAGCCACGCCAACCACGAACACACACTCCCTCATTCCCTGAAGCATAAAGTAAGACCATTAATCCAGACACACTGAGATCCAGCTTCTCCCCAGGTTGATCAGCGTCCGTGGAGGAAGACGAACATTCTGACATATTTGTTTTTATTTTATTCCCTGAGAAAAAGGCCCGCCATATGGCAGCACCCAGGAACAGATGGCGATTGCCCACTTCCTGAAAGCACAAGCGTCTATCGCCGCAATTTAAGGAGCCGCTCAAGCAAGAGAATGCCACAGACTGGCATTTTTCCACAAACTGCTATTGTTATGGACCTGAGGGGTAACAGAAACAATGAGACAATGCAGATGAAATGCTTTAGTGTTCAGTAGTTACATTGTAGCTTACCATATTAAGCTACCAAATCTATGGGTCAATGCTACTAGTGCTCTTTTTACTGTCAATGTGTGCGTAATAAAATCATGGGAATGAGTGCTTGCTCAGAAAAACAGCTGTGAAAATAGCAGAAGTCACAGCATATCTAGCTTAAAATTTACTGCGAGTCAAAGTGTAAAGTCTTCATGTTGTTACACGCAGGTTACATGCAAGTAAGGTTATCTGGAGGAGTAGAACCAGCAGATCAGAGCATGAATGTCCTTGGTTGATATTAGGCCCTTATGATGGAGTGGAAGAACGCCCTGTGACACATGAAGCTTCATCTCTCATACTTGGCTACCCCTTATCAGCCAGGTCAGAGGACCTTCCCTGACACACAGGCACAAGGAAATGGTATCAAAAAGTCACCTTGGCAGATGACACTTAAAACGTGACTTTCATCTGTGGCAGTACTCCACACTTTTTCAAACATTTGTTTTATTTTTCTTGGATGGAAAAGAAAAATGACATAAAAGACTACAGCACATAAAGGCCTTGTAACACAATCACAGTTAGAGGAGAAAGAGAAGGGTCAGCACTGCTGCCATTAATTTCAACCTACAAAGGTGTTAAGTTGCTTTTGACTGTTTTGTACAAAAGTATGCTGAGACAGAGTTACAAGTGTTCACTAAAGAGAATTTCAAGGGGTAACCAAGGACAAAGCAGATGCGCTATCAATTTGTAGATCACTAGCTGAAGAGAAACTATTCAGTTTCATCTGAATCACTTAATACTTTAACTCCATGCCTCTACAACAAAGTGTGGCTCATAACTTGAAGTCAAAGACAGAGGCAATGTGGGCACATTTCAAATCAGTAGATCATGGAAATTAACACCAACCTATTGTGTGCAATTAGTTAAAGGGGAAATGTCAAGTATATATTAAGAATTTTGGCATTTCAAGGAACTTTGCTTTACAACAGCTAAAGGCCTGTGATAAAAGAAGTGAGTCAATGAACAGCCGGATGGTTGATATAAATCTGAAATACACTGTAGACCTGTTGAGGTCTGCCCATGGACTTTGATTTTTGAATCATATATGATGTGGTATTCCTATTGTATACTTCTTTCATAAGTCAGCTTCACAGAAATATCTATCACATAAGCTACGTGGCATGATTTAAGTATTGACAGAGGTGAAAAAGGTGGCGTTAGGAAAAGGAATGCGTTAAAAGTAAGGAAATAGAAAACAAAAAGTAAAAAGGTTATTGAAAAAAATCTTTATAGAAAAGGAATAAAAGACAGTACATATAGCTGCAAATTCAACTTAGGACTTGGTAATGTAGATAAAACTAGGCTGGGAGTGCCAGCAAACTGTCATCCAGTTTTCCTCTCAGTCAGTCAGTTCATCACCCAAGCAAGCAGTAATCCATTCTGAGACCTGTCATTCATCAAAGCAGACCAACAACCAACAGGTTGGCCAGCCTCTCAGCCATATCAGTAAAATATAATTTAGCCTATCATTAATCCAGCAAACTTTTCCACTAATCGCTACTTCTTACATCTCTCATACCAATCAAAAGGCACCTCACAAAGCCAGTCACTTTTTAGCTGGCAAAAAAACCTGGCTAAAAAGTTAGCACACACACAAGTCATCCATCTACCCACTCAAACCACCAGGCCGCCAGGAAGCCAGGTCAGCCAGTCAGCCAGTCAACCCTGGGGGTCTTACGGCAGTATTAATCAGTCTGGTTTCTGCTGAAAAGCTCAATCTGCAGATGATGGATGAGCCATCATGCTGTGGGAGCTGAAGTGACAGGTGACAAAGAAGGACACACACACCTGTATAAATCCACTCTCCCTCCTGTCGGGCTGCGACGTTACACCGTCAAGGTAGCAGGGTGAAAGTGTATGTATATGTGTGTGTGAGAGTGTGTGTGTGCAGGCACAAGTGTCCCAGCATGTGTCCTGCTCTGCTAATGAAGTCATCTGAACAGTGATTTAACAGCCCTGGTTTAAAAGCCTACCGCCCTTAACTCATAGCCTTGCTCCATTAGAATGTGATATAAACCCTGGGCACAATAACTGTCCTGCCACTATAACAATATATAGGAGGCCAGTGGGCCACACTGCTAACTCACACAGTCCGGGGAGCAGGGATAAAAAGAAAAAAAAAAATATTGCGTGTGTACAGGAAAGGGAAGTCATTCAAGGAGACTGAAACTTATAAGATAGAAAATGCAGCTCATCACAAGGTCACAGTGATAGGTGTTTTTGTAGAGTATGGGGGGGGGGGCATTACTAGTAATACCATCAAGTGTGTGAGATATACAATGCAGTTGTTTGTCTAGAAACTGGAGGCAGTAAAAGAGTAATTGTTGTGAAGCCTATGTGAAAAGAGCTGAGGGCACTTCAGCCTGTGGTTATGCAGAAAGCGTTATTCTTATCTGCACTAACAAATGGATCACTGGATCAGACATCGGTGTGCTTATCCCGCGACTGGCCTTCTATAGCTAGAGAGATATTTTTGAGTCAGAGATGAATCTGAGGAAAACTTTGACAGCTTACGCGTCGCCAGCCATGAAACTAACTTCCTGCTCTGTGCGAGTGACTCAGGCAGAACCAAAGCCATTCTCCAAATCCTCCATGAAATCTGCTCCTCTGGCCCAACAAAGAGAGGCTAATGAGGCAAATGACAGAATCTCAGACACTTTGATACTGTGAGATTAGGGTGAATTATATAACCTTTACCCCCTCCCACTCCCACTTCCATCCGTCCTGATACTTTTTTGGTGCCATGTCAGAATTGACTACTCTCTCTCTCCACATCACTCACAATCTCAAACAGAAAGTCCAATCTCCCTCTGTCTCTTCCTATCTGACTTCATATCCGCTTCATTCAATTTCTGTTCATGAATGCCCAAACACTAATTTGGCTCAGTCAAGCAATGACAGTATCTGTTTTAACATGCAACAAAGCAGCACATAAGGGGAGGCAGAATGGAGTATGTGTATGTGGGTGTGGGAAGGAGGGAGGGGGGGGGCAGAGGCATGACGGCGACAAAGCTCGTCACAGCACAGCACAGAGCTGCGTACTTCACCCTTATTAGGCCCGTGTCCTTGGCAGATGCAGAGCTTGCCCTTTGTTAGAAAGGTGTGTGCGTGTTACAATGGCAGTGATTTAGAATGGATTGGGCGTAGGCGTGGAGACAAGGTGCAGTAGCCCCATAGCTCCCTGATAGCTGGCAGCGTGACAGCTGTGAATGGAGAACAGGGAACAGCCTGAAGTATTGCAATCTAATATGTGTCACATACCTGCATAAATATTTATGCCTGTTGCAGAGCAGAACGGGGGGGGGGAGGGGGGGGGGGGGCGGCCGGATGAGGGGAGGATGGGACAAGAGTGGTGGACTTGGGCAAAAAAAAAAAAAAAAAAACTTCAGGTGACTCCACGATCTGACCCGGCAAGTCTTTATCCATCTTCAACTACTTCTGCATCAGTCTGAGGGTCTCAAAAGTACCCAGTGGACAGGCGTAACTCAATTACACATGCTAAAGACAGGATTTCATGATTAAACACACACTGCACACTATAACACTCCAATATCTTCTTTCCAAAGAGTTCTTTCAACAGCTCAGCCTTCATGATAGAAACCACAATGGACAAAACTGAAGTTTAAACCACTGACAAAGAATTATTTGACACCACTGAGTTTGGAAGCTTTCATTTCACAAAAGAGTCCAAAATCGAAACACCAAAAGACACATGCGTATATGTAACAAGTGAAATATTTTACCTGTTGGCCAGCAGACTTTTGAAGGTGACCTGACTCATGCCCTGATAGGCTGGCAGCAGCCTCGGCCAGTCCCATGCCCAGTCGACCACGGCACTCTGTTGATGTATGAGGATAGCGTATTGTTAGTTATTAATCAGGGTTAATACCATCAGTGCATTACCGCTCCAGCTGGGACCCACTAACAAAGGAGGAGGGGGGTCTCCAGCACAGGCCACCGACATCAGGCGATCAATCATGTCCGCACAAGAAGGTTTTTATTCCAATAAGACAGCAATTAATTTATAAATCCATTTGGGGGGATGTAGCCATCATTTATAGAAAGATAAATCAATTTTTGGAGGGAGTCGTTACTCTTCTTGCTATGCCTTTTTTTCTTTCCATCTTCAGTGGCACCCCGCCAACCACCCCCCCACCCCTCCTTTTCTCCCTCTCCATGTTTTACACTCCCTCTCTTTTTCTTAAACACACACATATGCGCACACATGGACAAACACACTTGGCACTATCACCATATTGGGAAAGCAAATAAAAATCTGATTGCTTTGATTGCAAAAATGTCACTCTTAACTCCAGGCTGAGTTTTATTGACAAAAGGAGGAGAACTCCACTCGTTCCATCAATCCATCCAATCCCCCTCTGCTTCTTCCTCATAGGTGATTGATGGATGTAACTTTTTTTCCCTCCTCCCTCCATTTTATTTGACAAACAACACAGGCACCTGAAGCAGAGAAGGCATTTTAATCATTCTCTTAATAGGGTGTTTCTATGCAAAGCTATGCAGCCTCCTGTGATAAGCCGAAAACAGTCCAAGTCTTAGGATTAAAATGTGTCTGTTCTTGAAAAACAATAGCGACAACACTGCAACATTGTAAGGGATCACAAATGTATAAATACATGTGATCCATTTTTTTTTTAAAGTAGAAAGACACACAAGCATATCTTGAGGAAATACCTTTGTTTATTGCTTTGTGTGATGTCAACAGTATTTCCCTTGATAGTAGGAGGGAAAAAAGGGGGGAAGTTGACTATTCTCATAGTGAACCTCAGCTACCTGCAGCTAGACTTAACCCCTTTATAGAGAAAAGAAAATCTACAATTAAATGAACATCATGGTGGCACTCCTGGGGATAAGTTTGGGATAAGAGGGTAAATGGTTCAAAGCCCCAAAGAAGTGCACTTCAAGCCTGCATTCTCCTTTAACATTACTCATTTCTTTATGAAAAAGAAAACTTCTTTCAGCTTTTCACCTTTTCAGCGTTCTTTTCTTCTTGCCAGCCTAACTCCTACTTGGAAAAGGCAGCAACCTACTGGGAATAGGAAAGCCAAGCCCCAGAAAGACCTGACAGCTTCAGAGACAGCCACAGTATCCAGTTCACTAGAGACTCAAACCGCTCCTAACCTTCAACATTAAGCCTCTGGCCTTGGTTAAAGTTAAAATGACACTCTGCATGTCACAAGTACACCTACACAGCACAAAGTCATAAAAAAAATTGAAGAAGCTTACTTGAACAATTGCTAGAATATCAAAGACATTTCATGGAGCTGAAATAAGAATAAATACATTTTTTACTACCTGAATAAACTATGATTATACCGTAACACGGCTTGACTAACCTGATCCAGCTTCTTCTTGCCAATATGGTCAAACTGGTGCAGAGGGTTGAAGCAGGCAGCATCAACATGACTGTGAGAGCCAAGGTCAAAGTTTACCAAGTGAGGAGGATCATTTGGCAAGTCTGTGTTTACACTCAGTTTAGACATCAGTAGTTCCTGTATGATGTAGGGGAGATGTAAGGGGAGAAAGGAACACAGGAGACAGACAAGACTGGTAAGACTGACAAGAGATACTGTGTGATGAAAGTTGTGTACAAGTAAACTTACAATATTCACATTCAAAGGACAGAGCATACTGTCTGATAGTCAGCATACTGATATCTGAAACATTAATAATGACGATGAACATTTCTTCTAATGCCCAGTTTGACTGACCCCCTGAAAGCACAACTTCCTTAAGTGCAGATACTTATACTGCCTTATTACCAGACAAGCACATAGGGAATAATGATCTTCAGTCACATTTTCCCTAATTGATCAGCCTGATTAAAGTAGAAATTAATCAGAGGTGTTTAGAAGTACAGTTATGGCTGCACAGAGTGAAACGAGATATTATGTGTAGATGGAAAGAAGGAGGTTTTCAGACCACCTGTACACTTTCTAATGCTATTTCTGCAACCTTTGCTCTGGTTACGTAGTACAGGTGTACTGCAAGAGTATAAAGTAATGCGTCTATGTACAGTACGTCTTCATGTGTGTGCTCAGGCGTACATGGGCATCCTGGTGTGAATCCACTATATTCCCATCCGTCAGCTTGACGTGGCCTCTGAACCTCCTCTCCCTCCACCTCAACACCAGCCCAGTCTGTCCCTGACCTGCATGCTCTTGCCTTGACCTTGACTGGGTACAGATGCTAGAGCTGCCAGGAGAGGAACTGAGACCATTCTTGGGAATCCCATTCACACTCTATCAAATTGCTATGCAGAGTAATAGCTGTTTTTGGATTACATCAAGAGCAAATGGTGTATATGGTTGATCCTAAATGTAGCATCTTTCTCAGTAAAGTGCCAAAACTGTGCTGACAGCAGTTCCCAACAAAGACACTATTCAGCCGTGGTTGAGTGATTTTCTATAAATGACAGTGTCCAGTCTTTTGATTAAATTATGTAGCTTTCCTGGAAGATATGATTGTTTTTCAAGATTTATGTCCACACTAGTAATTGACAGGCATAAGGCTGGCTGTCAAAAGGGTCGGGAAGTCAAAATATAAAGAGAAATGGTCTAACACATTGTTATTCTTAATCCTTCAGTGGACTTTGTTAATAGTAGATTAACTATTTTCAATCATATCTTGTGATTAACATTATGAGTGTATTGAATAGCGTATGTCTTGTCATGCATAAATATATTGTATAATTAGGAGGAGGATGTTTCAGTTTGATTTCCACTATAAAAGAAATGTGAACTCTCCTACTTGTTATGGAGCCTCCTGAACTGCTAAACATAACTACTTGTAGGTGCTTTTGCATTTAATTTCTAAGAGTCTATGAAACCTTTAAAGCACTTGTTTTACCAACTGTGTACTGTGGGAAAATACCACTAAACTTTCTCTCTCGCCTTCTTCCTCTCTCTGTCTCTATGATACATTAACTCAAATTAATGTGTGCATTTTCTACAGAATAGGTACTTTTTTTTTTCAAACTTTTGAAGTGATGTCAGCTTAAAAGAACAACTTCCACTTGAGTTTCAAGAAATATTGACTGCTCTTTCTCACTCTCCTCACTCTTCTCTCCTCCAAAGAGTTTGATACTGAATCTGGTAACTCCATGTGGCTCCCTCTCCTCTACATGTGGTGAGTGTATAACACAGAAAAATCACTGTAGGTTTGCACCCTTGAGGTCACCTGAACAACAGAAGATCAGAACAAGCAGGCTGCACACAAGCAGCAGCTCTCTTCCCTCTGTCTCCCCCTCCTGAACAGCCTGCGGCCTCAGGCCAGCAGCCACCTAATTGCTGGGGAGAGCGAGTGCTTCCCTACCTCATTGCCTTGGATGATGTGATAGATCTGCCTCAGGTAGTTGCTGCCACCTGCTTTGTGGCAGACCTCCAGCAGCATCAGGCCTATTTTCTGCTCAGTCAGTTCAGCCGCAGCAACTCCTCTCTCCCTTCCTTGCTCAAATACTCTGAGAGAGAATCAGAGATGGGGAAGAGGAGAAGATGGGAGAGAAAACACAAAGACAAAACACAAAGCGGGGAAAACAGAGAGGAGAAGAAACAGGAACAGGGAGAGTGTCAGCTCACATGTAAATTCCACCTCTGGGTAGAGGAAATATTTTCTAGTCTAGAGAGGAATTTGGCCTGAAATTTGGAATTTGCTATATACCAGAAAATTAACAGAATCATGACTCCTGAGTTAACAAACAAAGATGCTTTTTAAAAAAAATTCTAGACAAATCCTTCACTCCAGAGGGCAAATGAACTTAAAATGTAATTTTTGGTGAGGAAAGAAATGACATTCTACTGCAATATCTGAAAACCACACAGTCCAGTCAAGGCTGGGTGAAAATGAGCGAGAAATACAAACAAATTATTAAGGGCCCAGTAACAAAATAATTCTCACTGTTTTCATTACAATTCATGAGATACATTGGACATTTTTACCAAAGGATTCTGCTGCACCAAAGTGATTGGTGTGTGTGTGTTTTTGAGCATCTACAGCCTGTGTGTGTAATTGTATGTCAAGGTCCTCATGCATGTACAGTCGCCAACCCTGGCAGGCGCCCGCATCATTTTCCTGCCCTTCCTGTATGGATGGATATCACACCACCGTCCATCAAATCTTCTCCTTCACATACACTTCCTGTCATTGTTCCCTCTCTCTTTCTCTCTCTCTCTCTCTATCCTTCCCTTTGTAATTATAAGGTGGCAGAAACTGTGTCTCCTGTCAGCCAGCCATTGGCTGTTTGACATTGAGAGTGGCAAAAGAAGAGGAGTCCCGTCTCGTCCATATACATCGCCTCATTCTTTTGCCTGCCGGCCTGGCGGTGGTGTTGTCGGCGATGGTGGCTGTGCATCCGTGTCAGCACCTGCGCTGTATCCTTTCCTGTCCATCACTGTGCAGGTGAAGCAGATGATTGGATTCAGTCAGTGGGGTGATTAATGAGGGCCCCTCCGGATTTGGGACAGCCTATCAATCATGTCATTAGGGCCAATGTGCCCTGAAAGAGGCAGACCTCCGCCAAGGAATAACTGCATTCATCTTCATCTGTGTATGCATCCCGTCAGCCCAGCCAGGGTCACCATGATGGAGAACAATAATCTTCTCCTCTACAAATTACTTTGCAAAGACAAGGTGGGTGCTGTGGCGAGGGGGGTTACAGTTGGGAAAGGAAAGAGGGAAAGTGGGATGAAGGAACAGAGGAGGGCTTGAACAAGGGGCAAATGTTCTTTGAAAAGGGGTTTACTCTGTATATGTGTGTGTGTGAGATGCCAATGAGAGAAGTGCCAGTTGTTTTTGGAGTTATTAAATCCATGACTCGCTCTCTCTCTCTCTCCCTCTCTCCCTCTTTCTGACACTGTATTCTGATTGTTTACAAGCCAGGCGTCACTTCCCTGTGAAGGTTAGTTTAATGAATAGTAATGATCCCACTGAATGCCTCCGACAGGTGATACATAATCACTCTTCTTTCACTTTTCCACTCCACCCCTCACCACCCCTCCACCGCCCCGTCTCCTCTCTTTTTTCTCCCACCCCCTCATGCTCTCTTCCTGTCACGGTAACAGACAGCATTTCCTAGAACTGGCCATAATCCACTCAGTGTTTTTATTTATTTCATATTTTAAAAAATTGTTACGCCACTGAATCACCTTTTTTATGAGGATGGATGCATCCAGAGTTTGTTATGATGAAGTGAGCGACCAGAGACACCATTTCTGGGAACGAGCTACAAAATGCAAAGCCAAAGGTCACAGATCAGCCCAAAATGAAAGCTGTTTTCCCATCACTCCAGCCTGCAGTCCACTCAGACGACATGCCCATCATTTACCACAACAAACACATGTGAGATTCATTGATTTCACTTATGGAGCTTTTCAAAGAAAAATGATCTTGATGATACGATACATCAAAATTTGAATGCTCAATTAAAATGGCCTATCTAAGTTGCATTTTTTCAGTGTTTTATTCAGTATCTATTTTAAACGTCAAATAGCTAAATACACCATCAGTCAGTTTGATCAGTTTTAACCTCCTCCTTCATCAAACTATCAGCCCTCATCGGCCATCTTATTATTGATAAATCACAGAATGCATATATTGGGAAACTGATTTTATAAAAATGTGCTTTTACTGTAAAAATGCTCTCAATAACATGATTACTCTTTTTTTATTGAAGGTTTACATGAATTCACAACTGGGATTAATGGTGTATAATGAACAAATAGCCCTTTTCTGAATGCACAGAATGAATAAAATAAACTACTGTCTGAACCATTCTGACCTTGACCTCTTGCTAAATCCCCACAGTTGACCTCTCACCTGTCTGAGCAGAGTTTGCGAGCTTTCTGCAGCTGCAAATTGATCCACTTGGGCCTTTTTTCCTCCAGGGCCTGTAATACTTTGTGCACTGTGGGTTTGGGAACACCCTGTCATGACACACATCAAATCAAGGATCAATATATTGAAAGGATACGGATGAACATGTACGTGTACATACCATAACAGACTAGTATGACTGGCACAAAGCTCTGCCTTAAATGGCAATAATTTGTAAACAAAAGTCTAACTTATTATTACTGATATTGTTGTAAAATAAATCACAGCTTTTACCTTTTGCTGAATGCCCATGGCAGCCTGTAGGCACTCTGCCAGTAAGGATAAACGGTCCTTTGCCCCGCGATCCAGAGCCACACCACTCATCTGTTCTAGTGTGTCTGGGTCCTCCAGGCCCTGGATCAGGCAGCCCAGCAGGGCCCAGAGCAATGGGCCCACTGAGCGCAGCTGCCGGGCATGCTGGGAGAGGTACTTCTCTGCTACTTGGAAGAGGAAGCGGATGGAGAGAGGCAAGGATGCTACGGCCACGGGCAGGTTGGTGAAAATGAAGGACAATGCTTGAATTGCTAAGGATATGATGGCTGGAAGGAGAAAGAAATGTTAGTTTTAGGAAGAAACCTTAAATTTCTTGGAAATAGTCTTGAAAATGTGACACCCAGCCTGTACATACTCTTATTGCCCAGATCCTTTCTCCTTGGATCCAGTGGTGTGTAGTTCCAGTCCTTCGGTATTTTAGACCGGACACTTTCAGGCACATTGCGCTTGAACAAGGATCCACTGGGCTCCTCTGTGGCCTGCCAGCCCAACACCATTGAGACCAGATGTACCAGGAGGCTGTTGGTAGACTTGGCGACTATCGTTCGGACACAGCTGATCACTACAGGGACTCCCTGTGTTGTGTCTGACCAAAGTGGCAAATAAAGGCAGCAAGTAAAAAAGTGGTACTCAAATTTAGGACATAAGACCTCAAGAATTTTATCATATTTGAAAAATGCAAGAGAAAAAAAATCTACGTCAGGCGGTAATGTATCTGCACATACTTTGATAGGGTGTCTGCAGGCTTATTGCACCTATTGAATTTTCCTATCAGTTTACATTGAACAGTGCTTCGGTGGTGGAATCATACTTAAATTCTCCAAGATGTTGAACATTTTAGGCTGTATACTGCTAAGGTGGTGAGACATTACCTCACTGTGTTAAAAAGTGGACCAACTCGGAGGGAAGAGGAAGGACGACTGCTGCTTTATATTTTTCTTTTTAACTCTATTCTAATTTTACCTTAATCTGTTCTATCCTCCACTGTGATTCTCTATAATATTCTATCTTGTGTCAGAGCAAATACAATACTGCACATGTTTGTAATTTCAGATGATCTGTTGAAGTCCCTATATGGCTGTTGATTAAGCCCCTAAAAACTCATCTCTGGGTATCAAAGTTACATATTTAAAAGTTTGCTATAAAAACAATCCTTTACTGCTTTAAAATCACTTTCAGGTAACTGTATACTGTTGTTTCCTGCAGGATGCACTGATCTATATAATTCCTGCTTCTCTCTCCATTCACTCCTCTCTCTCGATGCAGCTTGAGCACACCTGCTCACCCATGACTTTGCATAAACACTGTAAAATTAGTCTTTGCTTCAGAATAGCAAGGTGTATTTTGGACTAATTCAATCATACATGTAAGACCCAGAAATTCATTTTGAAGAAGAATAAAGACACGGAAAGCCCCACCCTGAAATTAGACAGGATTGAGTTCTTGGGCTTGTTATATGTCATCAATACATAACAGTTTCAAGTTGGAAATGCTCAGCCATGGTGTCAACTGCTTATTTTGCTCATGATATGTCTTCCAGCTTATATATAAAAAAAAAAAAATACCACATGGACATGCTAACATATAATTTTCACCTGAGGGGGCTTTTAATATGATGCAATGTCCTAATAAAATTATATATATAAAGAATGATTAATACAAAGAAGAAACACAGATAACACTGTATAAATACCAGTACTAAATTGACTCACTTGGTATTATAGTTTTGACATGGGAAATATCTGCTTTTACAGTAGAATTAAACTCAGATAGATGATAGGAGAATTTTTACAGCTTCTAGTATCTCAGAATGAAGCATGGCTTGTAACATGTTTTGGAATTTTTTGACTCCACCAACAGACAGAATGACTTTTCTTTAGAGAATGAATAGAAATCAGTTGATAAAGGAATTTATGTCCTGCTATATTTAATAAGCAGACGTGTTTCTGCTGTAAAAATCCCTGTTTTTCTTAACTTAACATGCATGCAACACAAAGAGGTCTCTCAATGTATAATAAAAATATGTAGGAGCTTTCAGTACTATTCTATGGAAATACTATTTTACCGGAATTCTAAAGCATAAACGGTTTGCACTATAAACTTGTTAATGACCCACACATGCCATTGTATTGGCACAAAAATGAAACATGGCTGCTACAATGTTAGATTAGGTTACATTTCATGTCATGGTTATTGTGCTCTAGACTTTTCAAACTAGCTGCAGTCAACGTAGTCAGTCAGTCTATGTCAGAAATTAGTAAAAAAATAAATAAAAAAATACAAAGGCACGAATAACTTGTGAATCCATATAGCGCAAAGGTATGCTCTTGAAATATCTGCACTAAAGGCAAATAAACTAAGTTAAATTCACATGTTCTCGATCAAACCCAGGTGGCCTGATGGTAGGAATCTTACTACCTTCTCCAGGTGCACTTGGTCTTTCATCACTCTGCCCTTTCATATCCTGCTCGTATTGATAGCAGAGCATGAAGTTGTATGGCACCCATAAACTTCCTACAGCTCCGGCTGTAAAACCAAAGGCTACAAAAGAGAGAAATAGTATTGTGGCAGCAATGGAATCTTAAGGGATGCCTAACAAATGTGTGACCCCAGAGCCACAGAGAAAGAGGAGAGTAGAACAGAAAACGATAAAGCTTTTCGAAAGAGAAGCGCTCTGTGGCAGGTGAGACCTAGACCTATTTTTCAAAGTCACTTGATTCTCAGACTTTATACCACCTGCTACTGTATTGACTAGTGTATTGATCTGAAACAACCTGCTACAGTGTGATGAAACATCAGTGTAAGTGGAGAAATACTGAAACTCTCAACGTAATCTATGAAAGTTAACTCAGTGAACAGTTTAAATAGAAATGGGGGCACTGGGGGTATCCTGTAACCAAAATTATAATACAAAGATTTGGAACAGTCCAATAATTAAACTAATTACCCTGTGAGGATAAATGATGATTGGATGACATTGAGAATTTCTCTCTGGCACACACTCTCTCTCTCTCTTCCGTTCATTTCCTCTGTCGACCCCTCCCTTGCCTGTCTCCATCCAAATGCTCTTCTCCAATCACCCTAATTTATGCTACAATAATTACAACTCACCCTGGATATAAGAATCACCACTAAAAAGAGCTCCATACTCCACAGGAGTTCTGATTAAGCGCTGTATTAAAGCTTGCACCAGAAAGAGGCAGAAAGAGTTGGGGAATAATTGCAGTCTGTGTAACAGAATCTTATAGCTATGCTTTAGTTCATGTGTAAGAAATGTCAATACTGGCCTTTAGAGAAAATAAAAGTGAGATATTCTTTGTGCGCAGGTTCGCTTTTGTATATAGAAATATATCTATCACATTTTCTTACAACATTTTGTTAATCAGTGAGAAAATGTGGTCAAATGTCCAAATAGGTAACCTACATTATTTTTTGTTACCCAAGCAAGGAACAAATGTGTCTCACCATCAATATTTCCATGAACTGACAAAGGCAGTGGCTTAATCATCACTTTATTTTCTATTATACCATCTATATATGGTACGGTATAATGGCCTATAAATTAAATAAATTGAGCTAATGAGGAATGGAAGTATATAAATTATATTGTAGTTTCTTTCCTGCAACAAACATGTATATTTTCTATTAATTTAAAAATTGAACTGTGATTACAGCAATGTATTTCCAAGCATACAATGCTTGTGACACTGCAAGGTTACACATTGCTACAATACACAACAGCACTAAAGCTTTAAGTAATACATTGTATATCTACTGCATCTCTACGTCAATGTGATGCCGGGAAGCGATAATGACCCTTGAACCACAGCACTATACAGCAGCTGGTTGCTACTTTACCTGCTAGTGTGTAGAGGTGTTCCCATATGTGTACCCTCTCCAGGTATGGTTGAATGGCCTGAGTCAAGGCCTTGGGAACATTATTGAGGCAGGAGAAAAGGTTGAACAATGCAACTATGAAGTCATCTCCTGCCTTGCAATTCTCTGTCGACACTTCTAGGCTGCTCTCCTGGCAAAAATCTGAAAAATCAGAGTCAGTCTGGTGAGACACTTCTGCGAACAATACACATAAATGTGTGGATATTCAAAATGTCAATGCATTTATGAAATCTGACAATCTGGAGCCTTTGACACAATCACAAACAAATGGATGCACAAAGAGATGAAAAGGCTGACTCATACGCACTCAGTGGTGTGTAGGTCAGTGCAAAATTTGACTGTTTTTTGAATTAGAATTCAGAAAATATTAACCTTGTGGAGTAGGTAGAGAAAGATGTAAAACCCTATCCTATGAAACAGCATCTTGATTTCCGCCAACAAAAACACGTTGGAAAATGTCAAGGCTGCCCAACCTGACACATGTTAACAGAAAGGCTGAACAAAAGGCGTTGTGGAATAGAAGGGGAAGGAAAATCCACATCTGTGTTAGATGGAGGGAAAAAAAACAGACAAAAAAAAGCAGAGAAAGAAACAGATTTCAAAGCCCCTGGCTGTGGGATCCACAGTACATGGAGACAGGAAGTGAAAAGGAAGAGGTTTTGACAGGGTGTCCTTGTGGGGGTTGCTGTCTGAGCACAGGGCTGAGAATGGAGGTGTGTGTATGTGTGTGTGTACAACCCATATGGATGTCTATATACTGTATGTGTTTTGTATGCTTACAAGTGTGTGTATGTGAGTGTGTGTTAAGTTGACAGGGGTTGCTGAGGAAAGGCCCATTGCTCCAGAGGTGGCAGACATCCAGCGGTCTGTCAGTCTGCTGTGTGGGAGATGACAGCTATTTGAATAGGAGAGTGAATGCAACGCAGCAGTCAATGAGGGGGCGCTGTGATGGAGGGCAGCCTGGCTTCCTTCTGACTAATGCTGGACTATTTTAAAATGACAGGGCTAAATTAGCTGCTGCATTACGGTGACAGTAATATCAGCCACCTTAATAACATTCAGGTAGGAACCACTGATACCACTCAAGGTCTGTATGAGAACTGATTTCCTCTATCTCCATGTCTCAAAGTCTCCCTCGGCGTCTCTCGCGCTCCTTTTCATTCACAATCACACATCTAACATGCACACTCAAAAGTGTCAACCAGCCTAACCTATAATCAGTCTATTAGGCAGCATTATTGTATGTGGATTATGCCGGCATCTTGTTCGCTGCCTGTCTGGTAATTGGTCCTTAAGGAGTGAGTGTTCCAGATATCACTACTGTGACTGCAATGGTCCAAGGAAACAGGGGTGACTAACATTAATTTCCACTTGGGGTGGTGTAGAGCATGGCAGGTTAACTAGGTGCCTTTTAATAATGATCCCATTATGGAGCAGCAGATGACTTCAGAAAAACAGATGTCAGTGCATTGGCACATCTCTGTGGAGTTTCCATTAAGTCCTGCACCACAAAATAAGTCCAATGTGTTTTTGTTTCTACGCAGATTTCTCAGTTGCTTTTTCTATTTTCCTCCCTCTCTGTCTCTAAGCTTATCCAACCTTGATGCATAGCCAATATATACACCTGTTTATCTTCCGGACAACCAGTCAACCAGTCACAGGGGCCCTCTCTGCAAACCTCTGTAATTGGAAGCAGACATGCTGAAGATAATGAAAAGGCTGTGTGTGTTGTAGTGTGTGTGTGCACCAGAAGTAGTTTGCCTTCTAATTTAGGGTAAGCTGTGTAAACGCGAAAAATGATACTATAGATGGGGAGGAGGCACATTTTCAAACAATCGGACAACGCAAAGGCCATTTAAGTGGCCATCTAGCTTTGTAAAAAGTTAGTGTGCTTTGATAAGGCAGATATAGAGGCTTTAAAAAAGTGCCAGGAAGTACAACAATATTGAGAAAGTGGTAAAATAAAGTTAGTGTATTAGAAAAAACAATGTGCCATACTTTAAAACAAAATCGTCCGACTGTTCCAACAGCAACA
This sequence comes from Amphiprion ocellaris, assembly GCF_022539595.1. Lineage (NCBI taxonomy): Eukaryota > Metazoa > Chordata > Actinopteri > Pomacentridae > Amphiprion > Amphiprion ocellaris. The sequence goes on along the minus strand of NC_072771.1, from coordinate 21,476,196 downwards.
AAATTTAAAAAACACAATGAACTAAATTTAATTGGCTAGATAGAGCTAGATAGAGTCCAGAGTGATTCATTGAGCTACTTATTCATGAGTAAATTACACTAGAATTTTTATTAACAGAGCACCAAGACACGCCCCAGAATATACATGTAGTGGGAAGTGCAGAGGCTTCCGGGAGTGTAGGCATTCAGTCAATCTGTTCCTTCTGTCTGTCTGCTTCCTGGTTAATTACCCCGTCACCGTGATAACACGTGAGAGTCAGCGCTTCTAACGTTGATTTACGGCAGCGTGCGGGGAAAAGCATTGCAGAGCCTTTGAGTCAGACTCAGACCGAGCGAGAGAACAAGACAGTGAGAGTTGTTATTAATGAGGTCGCTATAATGTGAATTAATGTGCGAGTGCACAACACTCTTTAAAGGTTAGACTGTTGCTGTGTGGAAGAGAAAGGAAGGGAAAATCTTTAAAGGTCAAGGCGTGTGCTCTGCCTGGGCCTGTTGAGTGTTTATTACTGCGCTCTATTGATTTAGTGATGATGATGACCAAGATGAAAATGATGATGATGGCAAAGATGCTGATGACAACTTCATAAAACAGATAGAGCTCATCTCAAGTCTGTATAACTCGCTTAGGATCTTAGAGCACCATAATTAAGACATCGGTAAACACTTCCCACACATGTCCCCTGTGGGATTTGTTCTGTGGGTCTAGAATTCTAAAAATAAAATGAATTATTAAAGAATAAAACAAAGTGGCTGCACTTTAACCCTAAAAAATGGACAGCTAAGCATATACACAACACACATGCATTCCTACTGCTGCTTTTACCCATTAACACAAATCAATCCATGCACAGTAAAAAAAATAACAGACTCACAAGAATTTTCCAGGAGAATTCTGGGCAGGTGACAGTCTCTGTACAGCAGCATTCGCAGTAGCAGCTTGGGATTGTGTCCTGGGTCAGAGGTCAGCAGCCTCAGCTGACATGCCAAGGCTGCCTGGCCCACAAGGCCATCTCTAAGAGAGATTGAGGGGAAAAAAGGAAAACAAAGTTGACAGTTCTGCAGTGTCAGGTGAGCATACAGATAGAAGTCCATTTAGCAAGAGACAACAAAGCTTCACAAGTTAAAGACAAAGACAGAAGTCTTGGATGTTGGATGACAGTCTGGGAGGGAACAGTTGGGGAATAGCTACAATGTAACTTCCTTCAGTGTCACTCACTCCTGACTCAAGCTTAGTCTCCAAATGCCTTCACTCTCACTTATTATAAGTAAGTGAGAGTGAAGGCACCAGGAAGGAATTAGCTCTAATCTTGGCCAGCTAAAAGCAAATTAACATTTGGGAGACAGCCAAATACATGAATATACAGCAGTACCCCCCTCCTGCATCTTTTGTATAACCAAGAGGCTGCAGCCAGCTGTGGCTAATGAGCCGTATCCTTGGTGTGTGTGAATGTAAGCCTGCGTGTGTGTACTCTTCAGAGCCCGTGCTTGTGGTTATTTATGTGTGCATGTGTGAGACCATGCTGACATGTGTGTGCCTGCATGTTACTTTATACATCTCAATAAAATATAATGGAAGGAATGGACAGAGTTTGTCTGTAGAGCAAGGAGGCAGGAGGCAGCACAGGGGGTGTCTGCCCAGAAATTAACCATTCTATTTGAGCCAAAAGGCTAGAGAGGGTGCACCCTGCTGCTTGACTGAGGAAAACTATGCCTCAATCTGACAGCACAATTTATGATGTCACTGGGACTGCAAATCCAGAAGAAATCCTCTTTTAACTGCCCTGATAAATCTACCCAGCTACAGCACAGGGTCAGCTTACAGAAACAAGACACACAGATGCAGACACACAGATACATACACACACATAGGTGCAAAGGCAAGAAGAAAAATGCAGAGAATATACATAGACAAACACAGAAAACACAGTTTCAGGTGCTTGCTTTATAGCCTAGAATGCCGGGTGATTTATTTACTTTCTCTGCAAATTTATTATTGTTTTATTTAATAACCATAACAATGGGTTTTATTTT